>NC_141147.1:31166828-31466828 GCF_053477565.2 Lygodium microphyllum
CTGCAAAAAGCTGATAATGCATCCAAGTGTCTATTTAGTCCCTCAGGTGAGTCAGATATAAGTACAATATCATCAGCATAAAGCAGTAATGGTATCAGCACTCCAGCTAGGTTGGCTCCCGGCCCCACCAGTCCTATCCACATATTCTGAAATTTCATCTATATACAGCCCAAAAAGTGTCGGTGAAAGTGGACAGCCTTGTTTCACCCCAATGGTGCTATTGACTGTATCTGAGATGCCCTCAGGTGTTTGTACTCTGCATGTCACTGTCTCATACAGGGCATCGATACTCCACTGTATCTCTACGGGCACATCAATGTTTTGCATTCTTTTCATGAGTCTAGCACGTGGCACTGTGTCAAAGGCCTTGCGAAAGTCCACAAAACAGCAATAGATCTTTTTCTTGAATGCCTTGCCTTCTTCAATGATTGCCCTCAACGTAAAGATATGGTCTAGAGTTGTATATCCCCTCCTGAAGCCAGCCTGGCCTTTTGACCTGAGGCCATGCATCTCGGCCCATTCACTCAATGCTTGTTCCACGAAAGAGCCATATATCTTGGCCAGCATGTGTCCAATCATGATAGTTCGGTAGTTACTAGGTAGCGCGGGGTCTCCACAAACTGCCCTATTAAAGATGTGAGCCAGCGTTGGTGCCAAAATATCACAGGCATGCTTGAAGTGTTCAGCCACTAAACCCTCATGGTCTTGGGCTCTTCCATTTTTCAGTTTCCATATGGCATTCCTCACTTTTTTTTCTGTGAAAAATCTGCAATTTGCTGGTCTTGAGGTTGAGGGGAGTGGCATAGGCTCTTGGCCAGGAATATCATAGAGTGTGCAAGCATATCCATGCCAATCATCCGGTCTAGTAATTTGTAGGGGTGGCAGGTTCTCGTGCATATTTTTCCATTTCTCTCTTGCTGTCCTGCCCCAAGAACATGGAATACATTTCTGTTTCTAGTCAGCTCAGGTATTCCCGCTTCTTTTTGCGTACCAACCGTCTGAAGAGTGTTCGAGCATGCTTATGTGTACATATGCCAAGTGCCAGCTCTCGCTGAAAACGTGCTCGTGTCTCTCTGCACTCATCATCATACCAGCCATTCTGTGGAGCATTACCTCGTGGAGGTTTATCTGATGGTGTAGTGTGTGGGAAAGGGTATGCTGCTGAAGTGTGTATTATCTCGGCCAATTGTCCTGTAAACTCATCTAGAGAGGCTTGTGTGTCTAGCTCCCTCAATGTATCTCGCACAGTAATGCTGTATATGTGTGAGGTCGCTTCCACAAAATCATGCTTGGAATTGGTCATGATTTGACAACACACTTGTTCCCATTTGAGACACAAAGCATACCATTTTTGCAGAAAGGAAGAGTTAAAGTCGTCTAGCTTTGTCAGCTCTTCTAGCTCCTAGCTTTTTGCAGAGAATTTGCTCCTGTGATAGGATGTAATCATCCATTGTATGCAAGGTTACTCTCAAGAGATCTCACTTTCAATCAAGACTTCGACCATTTTGGGAATACGGGGATGCCTCTTTAGGGGCAAACTTAGAGTATGCAGGGGGAAAATAGCATATGGCAATATACATGTTTCGAGTTCTGCTTGTATGTAACTTGATCCACATGTATCTTGCCTCTACATCTCTATGTACCACTTGGACTGTATCTCGGAGCTTTTCTCTAAATAGAATTGCCACACCTCCTGATCCCCTCGTCCCTCCAGGCCGTCTAGGCTGAGGGCGATATACACTTTCCCATCTATATCCATATACATCAGGTAAACGGCTGTCTTTACATTGATGTGTCTCAGTATACATAGCAATGTCTATACCTTTGAAAGTATCCTCAAAATAACCTACATCTGTCTTAAGGGAGCCATTGCAATTCCACAGTGTGAACTTCAGGGTCTCATAGGCCGCGCACTATCATGCCGTCCTTTTCTCTGTGATGGTGACTCTTCCATCTCTGTATACAGCCCATTTACCTGCTTTCCGTGCCTCTAGAACACGTGGCATATTTTTCCTCCTGTGGGCTAACTGGGTTGGGGTGAGGTCTTCATCTAGGTAGATCTTTTCTCCTTTGAGAGCGATCCTCTTGGAGAGGAAGGCTCTCTTCTTTTCCAGGTCTCCAAACTTCAAGATGAGGACTTTTGTTTTTGTGTCAGCCTTCCCGACTCGCCAAGCCCCAATGATGGGTACATTTGTAGCTCCAATTTTGGTGGCAAGACCTGTAGCATCTTCAATTGGGGAGCTTTTCTCATCTAGTCCAACCACTCTTACATGGAGTGCGCGTGCCCATCTTTTTGCCTCTTCTTCCAAGGTGGCATTCATGACTTCCACTTTGTTGCCATACATTCGTTTGTTCTTTTTTGCCACATCTATCCATTCTGCATTTTCTTTTATGGTATTCTCAACATTCTTCATTTTCTTTTGGGTGCCTTCCACCACACTTGCATACGTGTGCATGTCCCTTTTTAAAACATCCATTTCTTTTTGTAGTTCCGGTGTGGTTTGTGGTTCCTTTTGTACGTTCAGTTTCTTTTTGCATTCCTCTAGTTCTTCCACAGCAGAGTTACAGAGGTGCAGATTTCTATCACAGCAGTCAGAGATCTGTGACACAGCAGACACACAGTGAGAGAAACAGAGAGCGAGAGAGGCCTATGCTGTTTCTGGCTTCTGTGAGCTTTTGGTGCAGCATCCATCTTGCACAAGTGGTGATACAATATGGCTGGTTTGGATACGGCCTTTCTCGACCAAACGGTGGCAACCCTTGGTCCGGATTCTGATACAGAGGAACCAGAGGATATGATTCGGTGTATGGAGGAGATGCCCCCTGGTCCCGACTTCCAGCCTACGGGCAAACGTACCAAGCATACTTCGGAAGAGACAGTGGATCATCAGGAATGTTCTTATGCGCAGGTTGCTTCTGATTCTGTGGATTCTCGGAATGTTGATTGGGAGTATTTGTTGGAGTTTGCCAACACCTTGCTTGGTGATTATGTTCAACATAATCATGAAGAGTTTTCCGACTCTGGAATTAAAGATGTTCTGGAAGCTACTATGGACCCGAAAAATGTCTTGCGCTTTTTCTCGGTGTTTTATGAACGCGCTGTTATACTCTTCTTCATTGGCAGGATTCCAGTGCTTTCTCATATTCGCCAGTGGCTGCATAATCTAGTACAAGGAGAGTGTGTTGAGATTTTTGTAGGGGTCTGAGACTTTTATGAGGTGCTGTTGAAATCCGAGAAGCATTGTGCTGATCTGCTGTCTAAACTGCCACTGTTCTTTGATCACCGTTTGGTCCATGTTGTGCCATGGCGCCCAATGGCAGATTTTTAGTGCTTGCTTCAACATGAATGCCCGGTGTTGGTTGAGGTGAAAAATTGTTCGGTTGTCTATTGGCCCCTGTTGAAGGATGCCATGGCCGATGTGGGCACTGTTTTGGTCCCCCTGAGCCTAAGGGCTACGAATCGTAACCGTTTGTGTATCTTATGGGACACGGCTCGGAAAAGGCCTGCTTGGTTATGTCTTAACTGCTCTGGCATGCATCCTTTGCACTTTTGACTGAAATGGGGTAACTTTGCAGGCCACTGTTTTTCGTGTGGTAAATTGGGGCATTTTATGGTTGAATGTCTAGAAAAGCAACAGACTTTAGATGCGGAGCATGTTTTGCCTCCCAGGGAAGATATGGTGCTTGATGCTCTGTCGCAGGATGCGATCCAGGCCCCTTAAGTTTTGGATAAAGGCAAACAACATGTTTCAGGCTTGGATTCCCGTGGTAATGATTGGGTGGATGTACGTGCCAAAAAAGATAAAAGGTTTGATGTTGGCATGGCGGATACTGTGCCTAATGCTTCTCAAGATTCCTTGCGTACTTATACGCGCAGGAAAGACATGTTGTCGTCAGAACCTCCTTCTCATGCTAGGGTTTCTTCTGTTCCTCGCAATCCGCCCACGAGGAAAGTATATTCGGATGGTCCGAAGAGCCCACCTGCTAAGTTGGCTTTCGATGCTAGAGGTAATGTGATTACCCCATGGGATCGGCGTTATCCCTGTTCCATCTCCAAGTCAATGGATATACCATCTACCTCTAAATCTGCCCGTCGGAACTCTTTTGCCATGTTGGCTGATTTCTTGGACGAGGGAGTCCTTGACATTCTTGCAGAGAAGATTAAATTGAGGCAAGTGTTGCCTCGTTCCTGATCTTCTTTTTCAATATACATGAAGATAGCCACGTGGAATGTGAGAGGCATTTGTTCTCGCAATAAGCAGTATGCCATGTGGAGTTTACTGCATGAGAATCAGTGGAATGTCTTGTGTGCTGTTGAGCACAAGAGTCACGGCAAAGCAGGAAAAGTTGTGGATTGCCATGGCTTTCGCTTGTTCTATGCAGGGACTCATGCCATGCATTATTCTGGTGTGCTTATGATTGTCCATGAGAAATTTCAATCTGTTCTTATAAAAAATGATGTACATGGTCGTTTTGTGGTGATTGAAGTTTTATTTGAAGGAGAGATCTTATGGTTACTTGGGCTCTATTCTCCAAATGACCCTTTATCCCGCCGGAATCTTTGGAATACTTTGAAGACCTCCTTGTCACTTGGCAGACGGGGTTTCTTGATGGGGGATTTTAATATGTGTGTTGATCCTTCGCAGTCCACATCAGAGCATTCGGTGATGGATACTCCGGAAAGCCGTGTATGGAATGCATTTGCTCTTGCCACACTTCAGCAAGATCTCTAGTCATGGCTACACCCTTCTTCTACAGGATTTACTTTTCATTCTGCGCACTATACATCTACATGGTCGCGGTTGGACTGCATGTACATCATGCAGGATGATGCTTTTCTTCCTGAGATCCTGGAAATGAGAGTGTTGCAGCAATACGCCTTGCCGGACCATTTTCCTCTACAACTTGAAATGCCTGCACAACCCATTGCACCTTTTAAGCAATTTCTGGATAGACTCCCTCTGCGTTTCAACTCATCTTATTTGAAGCATTCAATCATTCAGGGTTATATGCAGCAATTGATTGATAGATTTTTATTGGACTTCCCGTCTGAGGGCAATGCTTCGCTTGAACGATTGCTCTCTAATGTGAAGCGGGTTGCACGGCAGTATGGGATCCATCATGCCTCTCTTTGTTGGCGGCGTTGACACGCCGTGGAGGAATTACTGGTTTTGGTTCGTTCTCTACTGGTGGAGACTCCAGATGATGTATTTCTGCTGCCATTGGCTATGTGTTTGGCTGATCTTCTTAAAGGAGTTTCAGTTGAAATCTTACCAACAGGCCAAATTGCAAAAATTGACAGAGAATTTGCAAGATAGTGCTTGTCAAACTCATAAGTTCTTTCGTGCTCTTCATGCATCTCCCGCTCGAGAGAATATGACTAGACTCCAGGATGCAAAAGGTCATATGGTCTCACTGATCCTCAGTCTATCGTGAATATGTGCAGGAATTATTTTCTAGACCTTCTTGGTTCTACTCCTTAACCTTCGGACCAAACTATTCATGCTCTCTCAGTCTTCTATGATTTGGTCCGCAATCAGGTTTCACATGACATGCAAACTACTTTGGAGACAGATATTTTTGAGGCAGAGGTTATGGATGTTTTGTTACATTTGCCCAAGGATAAAAGTCCCGGCTGGGATGGTCTCACCAATGAATTGTTTGAGGTCTTTGTTACCAGTCTGGTGAAACCATTGACGGCTATGTTTCAGCAGGTTTGGGAAACGGGGTTCATGCCTTCCTCATGGAAAGGACTTATCAAACTGCTTCCAAAACTTCCTTCGCCGTTCATGTTGACACATTGGCGACCAATTTCCTTGATGGGTTCACTGTATAAAATCTTTTCCAAAGTAATGGCGAATCGGCTCCATAAGCATCTTCCTGCCATTGTGCATCCTCTTCAGTATGGTTTTGTTAAGGGCCGAAACATTTTGCATAATGTCTTGAATGTGCAACTGGCTATTGACTATGCGAGGCACTCTGATCAGGAGGTGGTATTGATTTAACTAGACCTGAAAAAGGCGTTTGATTATTTAGACTGGTCCTTCATTGCAGACCTTATGTGGTACTCGGATGGCTCGTTTGATTTACACCATTAGTGTTGCGGCTTCTTCGCGAGTTATACTGAATGGTGGTGTTACCGAGCCTTTTGTCCTTGCACGCTCTGTGAGACAGGGTTGCCCTTTGAGTCCTCTTTTTTTTGCCATTGCGACTCATCCGCTGCTTTCAATGCTATCTCATATGGCAGCTTCTACTCAGTTGGCTGGATTGTCTCTTCCTTTTGGACAGCACTTCATTAGTCAATCCCTGGCTGATGACAGCTTTATGATTTTGCGTGCGGATAAGGATAATCTTGGCAAAGCATTAGATTTTTGGACTCTCTTTGGGCATGCTTTTGGTCTTCGTATCAATGCTTTGAAATCAGCCATTCTCAGTTGCACAGAGTCAGATTTGCAGTCACTGGACTGGCAGGGAATGGTTGTTCCCCGTGGTTCCATTGTCAGGCATCTTGGGTACCCTTTGGGTGTTGATGTTCGGCCGAAGCAACTACTAGAGTGGATTTCACAGAAACTGACAGCTAAGTTTCTGTATTGAAAGTCACAGGCTTGGCCTTTCCATGTTCGCCTTAAGGTGGCCCAGACAATTATGTTGCCAATGCTCACATATTTCTTGCCATTGTTGCCTTGGACTACTACTACATTGAATGCGCTTACTAAGTGCATTCGATTCATGTTATGGAAGGACTGCTTACATGCAGGTATTTCATGGATCTCTTGGTCGCATGCATGTACCCCAAAACGCATGGGTGGTGGGGCTATTTTGGATGCCGAAACTCATATGCTGGCACTCCGTTGGTCTCTTTTTCGTGCCATGTGCTTGGATCATCACCCGTGGGTCTTGATAGCCCGTTATTTTCTTGAGAATCATGGGCTTCTACATGGTAATACTCAAATTCGGAGCTCGTGGTGGCATGTGCTTAATGCAGAAATCTCGGTTTTCTAGTCCATCATCCCTGCTTGCTCACTTGGTATGTTCCTGGAAAGTGGTTCTCCAGAAAGCTCAATGGCATCCAACCGAGGATCGATTAGTTGCTAACTCTTTTCAACAGGAATTGTTGGCAGCCTCGCGATTACTTTCTTGGGAAGGCAAACATGAGCTCAGACCAAAATTTAATCGTATGGCACGTTTGGGCTTGACTTCAGTTGCAGATGCCACCCTTGCTATTCACAATGTCTTGATATCGTTTCGTACAGCAAGAAGGCGTTTCAGGATCCCTCGTGGATACTATGATTTATGGGGACAGCTTCTGATGGTGCTTCAGAGCAGACAACCCTTTCCTGCCCTTGCTTCAGATTGTCCCTGGTAGGACTGGAACCTTGCAGGTCGCCTGATTTTGGAAAAGGCTTTAGCTAACCAGGTGTATCATCTGCTGATTACAGATCATCAATGGCTGGTTACTAAAGCCAATACTGTATGGGGATTGCGTAAATCTCGGTCTTGGTGGAAGGCAACTGTGATGGAGGGCTGGATGAACAAGACACCTTTCAAATGCAAGGTCTTTCTTTGGAGGGTGATGATTGGTGGGATTCCTCTTGCTTCAGCCCTTTCCAAGCGTCGAATCTCCAACGGCAATTGTTTCTTTTGCACCACTAGTGTGGAATCGGCACATCATCGATTTATTTCTTGCCCTCTTGCGAAGAAAATCTGGTCACTCTTGTCGGCAGTTTGGAGAACAATGGTTGGTTTCTCGCTAAGCCCTTTTGACTAGGCTTTTGCACGGCCCAAATACCCCACACCAGCTCCGTCACATATGAAGATCTTGTTTCAGTTTCTTAGATACTGGGGCTGTTAGCACAATTGGACCATTCGGAATGCTTTTCTTTTTGATTCAGCCTACAATGTTCCAAGACATATTGCTAGGCTTAAAGGCCTTTTGCATTGGCAGATAGATCTCATTCGGCACTCTGACTTACTTCCTCGGGAGGACTTGCTTCCCTGGCATATGGCAATTTCCTCTGCGTCGTTGCCATGACTTTTTGTAACTCTTTTGGAGTTTAGGGCTTTAGAGAGCCAGTGAGGTTGCACGTGAAGGCTTAGAGCCATCGTGTATCTTGTAATCATGTAAACTTGTACCTTTTTTTCGTAATTAATACAATTACCTTTTACGAAAAGAGAGAGAGAGAGAGATTCTCGGATGACCTGATGGTCTGATGTAACAGAAAGTAAGAGATACAGAGAGATTGCTGACCTGATGGTCTGATGTAAATATTTACTAAATTCAATTATCTTCATGAAAAAAAAAAGAGATGTTTGAATCTTGACTCTTAAAACTTGAAAGTTGAGTCTTGAAAGTTGAAAGGGAGGGAGACTCGAGAGGCCCGAGGGTTGGGGTAAAGTTGAAAGAGTAAGAGTGAGAAAGAGGGGATGGGAGATGAGAATGGCAAATGCTTTGATAGGGTGCGGGATAGAGGGGATGGAAGATGAGATTTGAGAATGGAAAATGCTTCAATAGGGTGCAGGAAAGAGAGGATGGGAGGTGAGATTCGAGAATGACAAATCACAAGTCCATTCAAGAATCAAGATCCAAGAGAGGAAGATGAGAATGGTAAGTGCTTGTTGAATTGGTGTGGAAGCATGGAGGAGAGGAGCACCTTTTGTAGATGAGAAAAGGGTTAAAGTTCAAACAATCAAAGAGGGGTCAACGGTCAAAGAGAGGGCTGTCAGCTAGAAGGAATCCAAAGAGGGCTGGGGAGGGGAGTGCATGGCTGGAAAAGGGGGTGGGATGAGGTATCCAAGGCTTCCCATCCCCCAAAAAGTGCCAGGCAAATAGGCGGAGTAAAAGCGGGGGTGCAAGAAATATGTGATGCGGGATGTAGGACACGCAGGCGAGGTGGCCTAAATAGACGCAAAATCACGTACGAATTTGTACGGATACGTACCATACGGTACACATAGATCCGTACGTCGTACGGAAGCAACTATGGGTGGAGGCCAAGGTAGAGGAGGAGGTGGAGTAGGAGTGTATGGAAGAGGTGGGGAACGAGAGGGAAGAGAAGAGATGAGATGGAGGTGGAGGTGGAGGTGAAGGATTAGGAAGAGATGGAGCAAGAAGTGATGGAGGAGGAGGAGGAGATACATGAGGAGGAGAAGCTGATGGCGCACACAAGGAGGGTGTGGAAAAAGCATGCCCGTAAAAAGAAAGACGGCCCACATGTTCTCTGTCTTAAGAAACCCTAAAAGAAAATTTAGTTTCGTGGAAAAAGTTTTGTTTCATGAAACAAAACATTTCGTGTGTTTCGAGGTTTCGTTTTTTGACAAGGCAAAATGGGTTACTTGGTTCCTGTGATTCAGCCCTTGATTTTGAGTACTCGAGGAGTCAACTTGGGTCTTCAACCTTGCACCTGTGGTGGATAGTTGAACTTCTTCAAATTTGTTGTATTTCTTAATATTTACAATAGTAGGGCTTCATGCGTGTTTGATTTTTTCATGCACCCATCCTAAGGTAGGCTAGTAAACCCTTGTTTTAGTAGAAGTAAGTCTAAATTGGCAACTTCACGACTGAAAAGTGTTAAGATTCATAAATTCAGTAGCACCCAAATAATGTGGTTGAAAGTGGGCATCCTTGTTTCACTCCTATGGTACTGTGAATCCTCCTTGAAAGCCCCCTAGGTGCTCGTACATGACTTGTCAATGCCTCATATAATGTATAGATACCCCATTGCATATCTTGTGGCACTCCAACATTCTACAATCTATGCATAATGCATGTACAAGGCACTGTATCAAAAGCTTTGTAGAAATCTATAAAGCAACAATAGATCCTCTTGTCTCGACCTCGACCCTCCTCGATTATGGCTCTGAGTGTGAGGATATGGTCCTGTGTGGCATATCCATGCTTAAAACGTGCCTATCCTTGTGCTCTCTTGCCTTGCATCTCAGCCCACTCACTGAGTTTGTGTTCCAGTATAGATCCATATATCTTGGCCGCGGTATGGCCGATCATGATAGTCTTGTAGTTGCTAGGGATCAAAGGATCACCACTCTTAAAGAGTGAAATTATAGTATTTTTTGACTAGCTCTTAGGGAAGCCCTCGCATATTTCACTAGTATGGGTGTGTTGAGCTAAAACATGCTCTACAGCTGATTAGCGTCTTTAAACAGCCCCAAAACCCTCTTAATTAATGAAAAATGCCAAATTGGTGTGCGGTTCGAGAGAGTTTCAGTGGTCACCCAAAACCGTAATTTTTGGGGCACCCTTCAACATCTATAAATAGACAAGCTGCCCAACATTCAGCCTCATTCCTTTAGTGTAGGTTCTCTCTCCTCGTGCAGATTTCAACCAACAGCCTTCATCCATGTAGTGGTTCTCCATTTGTGACAGCTACCACTCCTTCTACAGTGTAATATTTCCGTTGAAAATATTTCTAACCCGCGTGATACTCATGCAAGGGAATGCTGGCATGGAATAAACGGACGGTGCGATTGTACAATCTTTATCGGCATAAACAGACCAAAGAAAAAGGAACCGAATATCCTCGTATGAACCTCCTCTTGGGAGGAGGTCAAGAGGATAAGGATTAATATATTTATGGCAAAATTTTTTAAATTGTCCCCTCTTCCTCCAGCCGAAGGTCGTGCTGGAGGAGAGGGGTATCGCACGGATGACTAAGCTCCTTGCTGGAGCTCGTAGAAGGGGATAGGCCATGCAACAGGCCGCATGGGGGAGGGGAGGTACCTCTCCCTCTTGCTATAGAAACCGTTGCTATGGGAAGGGAGAGGGGGAGCTGTAAGGGAGGAAGGAGGCTGTGATAATCGTGACCCTGTTGTGTGAGCGAGGGAGTGGAGCCGCCAGCTGCTGCTTCAGCGCCGCCGCCTCAAGCTAAGCACGCCTTCAAATGCCGTCCCAAATCGCTGCCTCATTCCGCGTCCTGCCCGCCATCAATTTTTCAAAATCATCTCCTCTTTCCCCACGTGGTTAATGAGACCACAGAAGCTTCCCACAGAAGCTTCCAAGAAGCTTCTTGGAAGCTTCTAAGGGGAGGGATCTAAGCCCCTTTTCCTATTGTCTCTCAAGCGGGTTTTTATAACCCCCCTCTCGGGATTTAGGCACCTTCCCGTGGTCCGCTTAAAACCCCCCTTTCCATGGTTTTCCATAAGCCCTTCTCGAGCAATCTTTACACTTCTTTTCCGCTTGGAGTTTAAGCCCCCTTGTCCCCCAAAACCTACTTTAGACCGGGTTTTAAAGACCCTTTCATGGGAAATCCCCACTCAAATTTATACTTACTTGCGGGCTCTTAAAAAACCTTTCTATTGCCCTTCTCAAGCGATCTCTTATAATCCCGGAAATTAGGTTTTTCTTTCCCTTGCATCCCTCTCGTTTCCCATTCTCCTTGAACCAAGTGCAGCGTAAATCCGCTTCGGCCCTGGCGTTTCTGCGTAAAGTAGTTCGCTTGGGGCTCGATGCTAGTTGCCGTTTAGGAAATGACCTTTAGGGAAATCCCTGATTCAGGTCGGTCCTAAGTGGGAACGGCCAGAATACTTCTGCTACGTGGCAGACGCGGAAAGTCCTAGATCGCAAACCCCGTGACATTCCATGGGAGTGCCGGGCGGAGCTTTCTAGACACCCTTTCCGATGGACTGCTAAGACGTGTCCTGAAGAGAACCGGTGGACACGTGACAGTTGGTATCAGAGCGAACCAACGAAGGATTTGTTTTTAAGAAATCTTAATATGATGAATTAAAGCAAATGTTGCTCTTCCTTCCGAACATTTCCTTACTTTCGATGCTGTCTTGTAGAATTATGAAGCATGGAACAGGTTCTCAGTGTTCCGAGTCATATTTATGACTGCGATGCATTCCTCGGAATATCAACAAAGGGTTGAGATGATGAACATCCTAGATCGTATCTATAATCCATCGCCTTTGTACGTGGAACGAAGATGGACGGGTGCCTCAGGAATCTACTATATAGCTGCCCACCGGTTTGCATACCTTCAAACCAACCTAAAGAGGATCAAATGGTTGGAAGACCTGAAGATCGTGAAGCTGTTCATTTTTGTGGAGGCTCACGTAAACTCAACTTTACATATTCGAGGTCAAAGGGTTGAGCTGAACTCATATGTATATGAGGAAGTGACCCGTGTAATCCCCGCCGACAGGATCAAGGTGTTGGGGTGCTATGAGAAGAATGGGTTCCAAAGGAAAGGATACCGTGATCTTTCAATGACTTACCGATTCTTGAAGATTCATGACCCGAAACCATACTATTATCCAGTTCCCGTAGATAAATGTAATACAACATTGTTCTCCCCAAACTAAATGTAAACAGTTGCTCTATCATCTTTGGAAATGTTGTAATCCAAAAGGGCTATGCCCATATGAATGCAATAAGACTTATTTTTATCAATGTTTGTTTCATCGATGAGAATTGATAAAAAGTTAAGTGGCTAGATTGCTTGGTTGATAGCTGAAATGGAGATGAAATATAAATCATAACGATTAACGAGTAATAACGTTAAGAAACCTTTATTCAGGCACAACCCCAGGTACAGATTTCCAGTTCGCCTCTTACATCAAGTACTGCTGTAATCCAGGAGAAGAAGTTTCTTCTCAAGCAGATTAAGCCGCCTGAATTTGACAGGAAAGGCAGAACTGTCCAAGCGGATGTTGAAATTTGGATTGAATCCATGGAGGATTACTTTGAAGCAGCCGGTACTGCACCTGCCAATCAGGCTATGCTCGCTAAGTTGAAGCTCACCGGCGAAGCCAGGCTTTGGTGGAAGCAATGGTGCAGAGATTAAGGGATCGCAGAAGGATCCGTTACCTGGGAAAAATTGAAAAAAGCTGTGCAAGGAAGATACCACCTGCGTATCGCACACAGAAAATGAATGAGTTCTACGAGCTGATACAGCTAGGACTTACTCTTAACGCATACTACTTTAAATTCGTCTCACTTCTTAAGTATGCGCTACAGATGGACATGACACAATAGGTGTCAAAATTTTGTGCTGGTTGAAATCCACCAGTGAATACTTGTCTCGAATCTATGCGCCCATCAGATCTACAGGACGCACTCATTCGAGCTGCGCCTATAATTCAGGAGGTGCAAGCTAGACCAAGAGGTAACAAATCTTGGTCTTATAATGACCCGAAGAGAGGAGTATTTAGGCCTCAAATGAAGAGAGTTCAAGGTCAGAATCGGGGATAAAGAAAGAAAGCAAGGACTAATAATGCCAACAGCTTTGTCCCTTCCCAAAGCAATGGCTGGAACTTCCGTTGTTTCCAGTGCAGAGCCAGGACATTTCAAGAGGCAATGTCCCAAGCTTGAAGGAGGACATCGCCAAGCACCTTTCCAAGGCAGGGAGCCGCTACCTGAGGCAGAGGAAAAACCGCCTATGTTGCCAACAGGGAAATATGCGAAGAAGAAGATCCAACCATGAAAGCAGAGTTTGAAAGGGCGACTGTCCATGCCACTCTACACAAGAAAGGCCCGAATCGCCAGTTCTGGGTGATTTAGACACTGTCGGATTATCAAGGTAAAGGTTTCAAAACCTTGATTGATTGTGGCAGTACACATTCCTTTATCTCACCAGCTTGTGCAAGAGGATTAGGAATAGCCACAGTAGAAGCACCTACCTTGCTTGTGGAATTAGCAAATGGTCGTGAGGTCACTTGTACCAGGAAAACTGCTAAGGTGGAATTCTTTCTGGGAGGAAAGACGACTTCGGTCAAATTCAAAGTCATGAACTTAGGCATCCATGAGTGTCTACTCGGAATGGATTGGCTTAAACCTAATGACGCCCACATTCATTGTGGAAAGGGCCAAATTTCCTTTTGGAACTCTGAAGGGGAATTGGTCACAACTCAAGGTGAGGTAGGAAAGCCAAAAATTCAATTGGCCAAAGCATCTTGGATTATAAAGGGAGTTAGAAAGGGACTACCTATCTACTTGATTAAGCTCAACAAGTTAGATCAGAAGCAGGAGTCTAGTGAAGGACCTTCATGGCTAAAGGAATACACGGACGTATTTCTTGAAGAGTTGACAGAACTCCCGCCTCAAAGAGAAGTGGATCATGAGATCAAGCTAGTGCCAGGAGCTGCGCCAATTGCAAAGAGACCTTATAGAATGTCCATCCCGGAAGCAATTGAGCTGAAGGAACAACTCAAGCAATTGCTAGATCAGGGCTACATCTGTCCTAGCAGTTCACCATGGG
Source organism: Lygodium microphyllum (assembly GCF_053477565.2). Taxonomy (NCBI): domain Eukaryota; kingdom Viridiplantae; phylum Streptophyta; class Polypodiopsida; order Schizaeales; family Lygodiaceae; genus Lygodium; species Lygodium microphyllum. Next base: position 31,181,042 of record NC_141147.1, read on the forward strand.
GAGCTCTAGTACTGTTCCAGAAAAAGAAAGATGGAACGCTTCGATTGTGTATTGATTACAGAGGGTTGAATCAATCAACTGTCAAGAACAAGTACCCTATTCCTAGAATAGACGAGCTTCTTGATCGTCTTCAAGGTGCGAAGATCTTCTCCAAGATTGATCTCAGGTTTGGTTACTATCAGATAAGGATCAAGGAAGAAGATATCCCAAAGACGGCCTTCAACACAAGATATGGACACTTTGAGTTTCTAGTTATGTCATTTGGGCTTACGAATGCGCCTGCCACCTTCAACAGGTTAATGCAGGATATCTTTAGGCCATATCTTGATGACTTCGTACTCATCTTCGACGACACTTTAGTCTATTCCAAATAGGAGGAAGATCATGAAACCCAACTTCGGATTGGTGTCCTTGAGACAATGAGGTCACACAAGCTGTATGCTAAGATGAAAAAATGTGCATTCTTCAAGCGTCAGATTGAATATCTGGGATTCATCGTATCAGCGGAAGGAATCTCAGTGGATCCGGCCAAAGTCAGAGATGTGCTAGAATGGCCAATACCAACAACTGTCAGAGAAATACACAGTTTTCTTTGATTGACAGGATGGTATAGGGTCTTCATAAAAAACTATGCTTTGATTGCAGCACCTCTGACGGACTTACTGAAGAAGCAAACATCTATTGCATGGTTAACTCTCGAACAAACCAGCTTTGGTAGATTGAAGCAAAGTTTGGTATCAACACCTATCCTAAAACTTCCAGACCTCAGCAAGGAGTTCGAGGTAGTAACTGATGCTAGCACGCTTGCCTTAGGATGTGTGCTCATGCAGGAAGAATTATGCTACCCATGATCTAGAACTGTTAGCTGTCATCTATGCTCTAAAGCTTTGGAGACACTACCTGTTGGGTAACAAGTTTACTCTAGTGACTGATCATAAGAGCCTCAAGTGGATCTTTATCCAGAACGAGCTCAATATGAGGCAACGTCGGTGGATTGAAGTGTTGGAGGAGTATGATTTTGATCGACCAGGAAAGAAGAATGTAGTTGCCGATGCACTCAGTCGCAAGGCATTCCTTAATTCTCTAATCTTGCAAAATCCATCAACAGCTAGATCTCTAGCCACAAAGGTGTCCATGCCAAACAATTCAATACTTGAGCTAGCTAGAGAGGAAGCATGCCATGATACAGCCTATTAGAAGATGCTAAGGGAGATCTCTATCAAGGATCAGGACCAAAAGCTACAGGCTAAGTATTATGAATTCTCTACCAATAGTGGACTTATCTACTATAGAACGAGGTTGTGTATACTGATAAGCCAGTCACTTAAGCAGAAGATATTGTGGGAAGCTCATGATTCCCCTTTCTCAGGACATCCTGGCTATGCCAAGACTCTCAATGCAGTTAGGAAGAGCTACTATTGGGAGAGGCTTAAAGGTGACGCTCTCAAATATGTCACTGAGTGTTTCTCTTGTCAATGTATCAAAGCCGAACATGTCAAAATGCCAGGAAAGGTACAACCACTCGACATTCCCCTAATGAAATGGGAATTCATCAGTATGGACTTTGTTGTTGGCCTACCCCAAGTTCAGGGAGGATACAACTCCATCATGGTTGTGGTCGACATGCTGACTAAGGTTGCAGACCTTATTCTAGTAAAGACAAACTATAAAGCCTCAGACATTGCAAGGTTGTTTATCAAGGAGATATTCAAGCTACATGGGCTACCCAGAAGAATCATTAGTGATCGTGATTCTCTCTTCACATCACACTTCTGGAGAGCTATCTTTGAAGCCATTGGGACTCAACTCTGTTTTAGTACAGCTTACCATCCCCAAACCGATGGTCAAACGGAGCAAGTCAATCAAGTTATTGAGGATATGCTTAGGGTACACTGCTGTCGTGAGCCAAAAAGGTGGATTCAATACTTACCTTTGGTGGAATTTGCCTACAATGCTTCTTACCAATAAAGCATTCAGATGACCCCTTTTCAAGCATTGTATGGACATGACTATCGAAGTCCCCTAAACTTCTCAGATCCAACCTTGAGGGTTGAAGCTTCAAGGCAGATGTTGGAAGAGATGGATGACAAAATAAAGTCAATAAGACAGGACATCCAAGCCGCCAAGGATAGACAGAAGGCATACACGGATTTGAAGCATCAAGATAGAATCTTCGAGGAAGGAGACATGGTCTTCATTCGCATACGCCCAAAGAAGAGTTCCCTATCCTTAGGGGATTGCAAGAAGCTAAGTCCAAGGTATTGTGGACCATACAAGATCCTCAAGTGCCTAGGACCTAATGCTTATAGACTGCAACTCCCTAAGAACCTAAAGGTTCATAATGTATTCCATATCAGCCTATTGAAGAAGTATGTACCTAATCCTAACCATGTACTTGATGACCAACAAGTTGTAATGCCTAGTCAAGGAGTCCTTGAGCTAAGGCCTGACAGGATCTTAGATGTTAGGGAGAGACAACTGAGATCCAGAACCTTGAGAGAATGCCTCATCCAGTGGAAAGATTATCCCGAGGACGATGCCACTTGGGTAGATGAAAGCACTCTCAACCATCAATATCCCCAGTTTATCTCGAGATGAGGACATCTCGATTCCTCCAAGGGGGAGAGAATGTAATACTTCTGTTGAAAATATTTCTAACCCGCGTGATACTCATGCAAGGGAATGCCGGCATCGAATAAATGGACGGTGCGATTGTACAATCTTTATCGGCATAAACAGACCAAAGAAAAAGGAACCGAATATCCTCGTATGAACCTCCTCTTGGGAGGAGGTCAAGAGGATAAGGATTAATGTATTTATGGCAAATTTTTTTAAATTATCCCCTCTTTTCTCCAGCCAAAGGCCGTGATGGAGGAGAGGGGTATCGCACGGATGACTAAGCTCCTTGCTGGAGCTCGTAGAAGGGGATAGGCCATGCAGGAGGCCGCGTGGGGGAGGGGAGGTACCTCTCCCTCTTGCTATAAAAACCATCGCTATGGGAAGGGAGAGAGGGAGCTGTAAGGGAGGAAGGAGGCTGTGATAATCGTGACGCTGCCGTGTGAGAGAGGGAGTGGAGCCGCCAGCTACTGCGTCAGCGCCGCCGCCTCAAGCTGAACACGCCTTCAAACGCCGTCCCAAATCGTTGCTTCATTCCGCGTTTTACCCGCCATCAATTCTTCAAAATCATCTCCTCTTTCCCCACGTGGTTATTGAGACCAGAGAAGCTTCCAAGAAGCTTCTTGGAAGCTTCTAAGGGGAGGGATCTAAGCCCCTTTTCCTATTGTCTCTCAAGCGGGTTTTTATAACCCCTCTCCCAGGATTTAGGCACCTTTCCGTGGTCCGCTTAAAACCCCCCTTTCCGTGGTTTTCCATAAGTCCTTCCCGAGCAATCTTTAAACTCCTTTTCCGCTTGGAGTTTAAGCCCCCTTGCCCCCCAAAACCTACCTTAGACCGGGTTTTAAAGACCCTTTCCGTGGGAAATCCCCACTCAAATTCATACTTACTTGCGGGCTCTTAAAAAACCTTTCTATTGCCCTTCTTAAGCGATCTCTTATAATCCCGGAAATTAGGTTTTTCTTTCCCTTGCATCCCTCTCGTTTCCCATTGTCCTTGAACCAAGTGTAGCATAAATCCGCTTTGGCCCTGGCGTTTCTGCGTAAAGTAGTTTGCTTGGGGTTCGACGCTAGTTGCCGTTTAGGAAATGACCATTAGGGAAATCCCTGATTGAGGTCGGTCCTAAGTTGGAACGGCCAGAATACTTCAGCTACGTGGCAGACGCGGAAAGTCTTAGATTGCAAACCCCGTGACATTCCATGGGAGTGCCGGGCGGAGCTTTCTAGACACCCTTTCCGATGGACTACTAAGATGTGTCCTGAAGAGAACCGGTGGACACATGACATACATCTCCTCCAATACTTGGCACCTTCTTTCTCAGGTGTCGCTTCGTGTGTGGTGCTCTTCCTCTTATTGCGTTTGGTCTCATCAGCCATTGTGAGCTATACCTTGATTTGCTACAAGAGTGACCTTTACCTGTGCTCCTTAGGAAATAATTTAGCCCAAATTCAATGTTGGCTGGCTGGCCACACAGATTTCTGCTCTTAAAATTCAAGTCTAAAGCCTTCAAATCTGAGCAGCTTCTTGAGGATAAATGGTCTCCAATGGTGGCTGAGAAATGGCCCCAAAAGTAGGTAGTAGCAACCCAACCTCTCTTTCTAAGACCTCCAAAATGCAAAAACGAGATGTCCCTCTTGCTTCAGCCCCAATTCAGGTTTCCCAAACTTGCATGGGCAAGTTTTGTCAAGTGGTAGCCTTCCAAATTAAATTTGTAGCATTCTCGGCCCATTAAATTAATTTTTAGAATATAAATTTTGATATTAATTTAATAATATTTTTGTCCCAAAAAAGTAATATAACCAATCAACAATTGAATTGGCTAGGCCAATTTATTAGCCAAATGATCTTGAGCACTTATCAGTCTAGAATTGGTTTTAATTAATTAATTACTATTAATTCCCTAGCATCACCATTGACACTAATGGCTAATTAAATGTTCTAGGCTAAGTTTGACACCCGGTACCACCTAGTATCTATCAGGCATAACTTATTACAACTTTTACCTTTGGCACCAATTGATATCTTGGGGTGTTGGTTCCCACACTATGAAATAATTAATGTGCATCTCACATGTGCCAGTCAGATTTGCACATTGTTTAGCTTTTAATTAAATGTTGAGTAAAACAATAAAATTTTGCATCCTCGTGAGACTGTGATAGATGGTATCTAAAGAGATCCAAAATTGTAGAATTTATTTTTTTTCATTGCCTATTTGTTTGTGGATGAAAGGAAGATGAGAATTTCAGCATAGTGTTCACGTTCTCAAACAATCCCTTCCAAAACAAAATAGTCATGCATCAATTTGGATCAGTGGTGATGGATTCTAACATGCCATTATACTTGGATAAAACTTATATAATACTTTCTTGTTTACGGAAAATTAAAATGATAGTCCAAATACCATCATTGCCGGTAGGTGTCCTTAGAAGATCAAATATGGTATCCACAGCAATGCTTTACCAAGGCCCGTCAGGAATGTGCAATGAATGCAACAATCCTTGAACCTTTTGCCCATCACGTTTGACCTTTTGACATACAATGCATGTGTGAACAAACTCCTCAACATCAGCCTGAAAGTTGGCCAAAAGGAAAAGTGCTCAATTACTTTCATCATAGCATCAATTCCTTTATGTCCTGCATAGGGAGGAGCATGATTTTCAATCAACATTTTGACCTTCAATTGCTTTGTGAGGCACAACTAACTATGCAGTGTAAGAAAGCTATCCTTTAAGAACATAGTGCTCATGCCGTCGGCCATTGCAAAGCTGATCATGCATATTTACAAATTTTGAATCATTAGCATATTGTTCTATGGTAACTGCTGAAATTTGGGGCTTCCTCGGAAGTGTGTTAGCTATGACATTTTCCTACCCAATTGTATAATCTGAAAATGAGAGAGGGAAAGTTTGCCCATCTCATATGCTTCTTAGAGAACTTCATTTGAACAAGAAAGTATCTTAAAGTTTGATGATCAATTTGCACGATGAGATCAGTCCCCAAAAAATAGTGTTTCCTTGTTGAAAGGGTAGAAATTACTGCGAGTAATTCCTCTCCTAAATCTTCAAATTTCTTTCACCAGCATGCAAAACATGAGTTTCATATGCCACCACATAACCCTCTTGCATAAGAATAGCTGCAGTGTTGTTACCACAAGCATTGCATTGTACCACAAATGACTTTCAACCCTTAGCCACCAAGAGGACATGCCCTTTTTTTGTAAAGCATGCAAAGGAGATGCAATTTCAGGAAAGTGTCAAATTAACCGACAAAAATAAGAGCATAACCCCAAAAAGCTTTGAACCCCATGAACAATTTGTAGGATCCATATGAATATCATTAGCTGAAGCAATATGACCAATAAATGATTTCATGAAATAAGCATGCACTCTTCTTATCATTAATGATCAGCCAGTGTTTTCTAAGTCATTGAGCAGAATGGCCAAATGCTTATGATTCTCTGCTTCATTCTTTGAATGCACTATCATGTTATCCAGAATGTACTCACAAATGTTCTATGTGGCCAAAGATCCTATCCATCATCTGATCAAATGTGGCTAGAGCATTTGTGAGACTAAATGGCACTATCTAGAACTCATGATCCAAACAAAGTCTTGAATGCTATCATTTACATCCATTGGTGTTATATGTATCTGATGGTACCCACTTCTTAAATCAATGTGCTTGAAAATAGTAGACTCCTGCAGTTCTTAATCGCGATTTTGTTTAGAGCATGATAGTCAATGCACATAGGCCATGACCCCCCTTCTTTTGCACCAATATAATAGGAGAGCAATATGAAGATGAACTGGGCTGAATCAACCCCTTTTCTAATAGCTCCTATACTCAACTCATTATGTCTTTCTTTTGGGCTGCACTGAGCTTATACAATGGGTTATTTAGTGGACTGTTGCTTGTTATTGAATCAATGGTATGATCCTCTAACCTTTCAAGTGGTAGTTGACCTAATAAAGACTGGAAAACAATCTTCATATTCCTTTGGAAATGCTATCACTCTTTCTCGAATTTAGATACATTACTAGTTGATTTATTATCATCATGACTTCTTGCCCATAACATCCACGTGTAACGAGAGTTGTCTCAACACATACTTGCTTAGACTCTTCATTAATCAATTACATGTGTCATGAATTAATGTGGTGTTATTTTACTCTTAAACCCTTGTTTAGTTGTAACAAAAACTTAACATTGCATGTGGATACATTGTCACGTGTTTAAGTGGCCAAGGTTCCCTGAACCTTGTGCATGTATAGTCCTCTCTTTGACGGTTTCCCTAGAGTCATTACTGATGACATAGCTGACACTGTGATGGACATCTCTACAAAATTGCCTTCGTCCTCAGTTCTGCTCTTTTAGAGGTCAGGCACACCTAGGATCTGAAAGGGGATATTAGCAGGGTCGTGGTCATCTCTAGTTTACAAGCCTTACATTGAGTTAGTGAGGGACATTAGGAGCTTTGTCCAGTCATGTTCAGTTTTGCTCAGTTTCATCCATTTTTATCTAGTTTTTCGTTAGTGCCCTTTTTTTGGCCTGCTCTTTTTTTTTTTTTTTTTTTTCCCTTGAGTTGTATGTGCTTACATTGGAGAGCTTGTTAGTTGGGCATTTGATCCTCAAGTGATTCTTTCTAGCATCCTTTCCATCTTCTTCACTCATAGTGTCGTCACTGCAGACACATTGTGCCATGTGCAAGGAGTACATTGTGCATGCCTTCTTCACCACTTTTATCGATTGTTAATTGCCTTCATCATCTCTCCAGAGTCCAATTATACTGTTCATACTTTTGCCATCTTTTGTTGAACTCTTTTAATGCTGCCGATTTCGATAATTGAATGGACAGTTCAATAGTATCAACTGGAACTCTGTTTTTGTTTGTATACCATCAGAATGCAGAGTAGTAACATATCATAATGATGATTATAGGTACTCTACAAGACTTTAAAGACCAGTTTCATGATTCCTAGGCGATTATTACTCACTGGAACTCCTGTGCAAAACAATCTGTCTGAACTCTGGGCATTATTTCACTTCTGTATGCCTTCAGTTTTTAATAGCCTGGAGGACTTCCTTTCAGCTTTCTCAAAGGTAGCTGTTTCTGGTATGTTATTGCTAACACAAATATTTAGCATATCATGTATGACTCTCTCTCTCTCTCTACACACACACACCCCCACCTACCTGCCCCCCCCCCCCCCCACCCCCCCCCCCCCCCCCCCCCCCCCCCGCACAACATATGTACTCACACACACACACACACACATAGCTCCTCTAAAGTTTTTTATGGGTCAAGTAAAATAATTTGCCATATATTGCATTGCTATATGCATTGGCTGTATCTTTGTGTGAAATGGTATCTTGGGTATTTGAATCCATATGGGGCTAGGTCTTGTGTTCGTAGTGCTGCCACTCTCATTCACTAGTTGGATATGATAAAGCATTGGAATCAGCTTGCGAAACCTCATTTGACAATCTAGTGTGCTAGCATCCCATGCTCCACATGTGGGTGTAAGGTTCTCATCCTAGCAAATATCTCACATTTAAACGTTGCTCTCTTAGAGAGGACGACTTTCTTTTTCTCCATTCTAGTGAATTTCAAGGTTAGCATTTGTGCTCTAGGCATGTCCTTGGATTGTCCCCATGTAGTTGCAATGGGTACATCTGATGTGTCTATCTTTGCACCAATTGTATTTGCATCATGCTATGGGCTTCCTTTTCCTTCGCATCGAGTGACCCTCAAATATAGCCATTTTCTAGCAGAGTCTTAATCATGACCTTGTAAAGAAATGCCCTAACATAGGAACACAAATACAATCGTATGACAAAAGACAAATTGATAACAAAACATAGTTAGGGTTAGGGTAACTTAGAGACAATGAACATAATGAATAAGAAACTGAATGAATCTGAATGATACAACGCTCATGCAGCAAACACACTATGCAGTGAAGAATACTAACCCTCAAACTCTTGTGTCTTGAGGACTCGGGTAGAGAGTATGAGTTGGAGAGTGAGTCATACTTTGATGGATCTCGAGACACAGTAAGGGCAGTCTCCAAAGACTTTGGTAGCAACAAATGCAGCAATGTGGATGCCGGATCTGCGTCAACCAGAGAAGAGAGAGAAAAACAACAAATGCAGATTTTGGATTTGACATGGCAGTTGGCAGAGTGGGAGCAACTAAACACAAGTTTTATGATGAAGACGAGCATGTAGGATCAAAATGTAGGCAGTTAGGGGGTTGTCCATAGCAGGCGACAGCTCTAGGAGAGGTGCCACGTGCAGTAGACAGGTTGCTAGTAGCAGACAGAGATTTTGGGAGTCATTACAGTAGGCGACAACTGATGTGGACAGTAAACTGTGAAGGAAGGTTGGTAGATAAGTAGTAGAAGGTAGGGGATGATGAGGGGCAGCTCTAGCTGAGATATACTCCGTGAATGGTAGGTGGATAGTGAAGCTAGAGCACTTGCAAACTGCAAAAACGAGATTGGACCAAGTGAGAGGGCAAGCTGTCTATTTATAGAAAATTTGGGGCCTCCCAAATCAAGGTTTACATGTGGGACACTGAAACTTTCTTGAACTGCGTATGTTTAAAAGAAATGGATAAAATTCATTAGTTAACTTGAGTTTTTGAGTTGTTTAATCAAGACTGATGATATTTTGGCTCAAGACCCCCTCTCAAGCCCAAAACTGGAATTAGAGAGGGACTGTAAACAAGCCCAAGTTGACGTGCACCTTTTTGTCCGATGCCCTGGTTGCTTTGGGGTGGGACGCCTTGGGGTAAAATTGTACTTGAGCTTTTCTTATAGTCCCTTTTTTTGGTTCTAATTTTTGGGCTTGAGAGGGGATGTTGAGCTAAAAACTCATTCCATATTGATGAGCTCTTTAAAACATCCCCAAAACATGTAAATTACCAGAAATGTCATGAAATGGGAAGCGATTCTAGAGAGTTTCTATGTCTCACACGCAAAACCCTAATTTGGGAGGATCTTTTTGCATCTGTAAATAGATAGGCTGCCCACCATTCAGCCCATCCTTGTCTTTTAGGTTCCGGCCATCAACTGTCTTCCACTAGCACTCCAACCCCCAGCAACCACTGCTACGTTGTCTACATTGTTGCCTCACCTCTGATTGTTGTCAGTAATGAGCTACCATAATCTTTAATAGATCATTTTTGTATTTTCAACACTTTTCTTCATCAGCCTCTGCTCCGATTGGTAGTTATTGTACTTGGGATCCGTCTTCAATGGACGAATGGGTTGTTGAAGTTGTTCATGTACCACACATCGAGTGGAAATTGTGCCAAATGGAGTAGGGTCAATAGTGGGAGGCATAGCCCCATTGGATGGTCCAGCAAGAGTACAGATGGTTGTAGTGGTTTGTTGAGGTTTCTTAGGAGGAAGACCTTGGGCATTGGTACAACACTCCTCGTCTACATGCGGTGGCACATGTTGCACTTAATGGGGGAGTCACCATAGTTACGTAAAACGACTTGAAACGACACTTAGGAAAGGGTGAAACGCTAAAATAGGTCGAAATCTCTTGAAACATGTTTCCTAAATCGAAACGTTTCGTAATCCTGAAATGGTGCCGCGTGGTGTTTTAGACCAAACCTAAAACATTTTGGAAAACATTTTTGACATAAAAGGTCTGCATGGAATAGGATGCAATGTTTATGGTCAAAAAATTGAAAGTTTGTATCCTTTTCAAGATTCCTTCTTTGTCCACTTTGTAGTCATATAATCCTTGATTCTTCCATTTTCTTAGATGGATAGCTCTCTAGTACATTTGGTGGACCCATAATGCCTTCATTTTTGCATTAGCCTCGGGTATCGGTGGACATGTGGCCCATGTTCAAGGATTTGTGTTATGGAAAATCTCTTCCATGGTTTTAGAAGACTTGGTCCTCCCTAATGTGGCTGGTTCTTGGCTGGATATTGTTCATTCTAACCCTATTTTGCCGCTTGCATGATGTTTGTGTGCTAGGTTTTGGTAGCCTTTTGGCTTGACTTGTGAATTCCTAGGATTTTTATGGTTAGAGAGAGAGAGAGAGAGAGAGAGAGAGAGAGAGAGAGAGAGAGAGAGAGAGAGAGAGAGACGGCGACATGCCTGCCCTGTTCTTGCTAACTCAGGGCAGATCGCCTGACCTGCAAACTGCCGTTGACGACCTGCAGACCCAGCCGTCTGCCTGTCGGACACTGACCTTCTTGTGCCTCGTCACATCCCCAAGGTCATGTAGACCCGGGGGGCTGCACCTTGCGTCTCTGACTTTCAGCGCCCTACCCTATTCTTGCTGACTTAGGGCAGATTGCCTGACCTGCAAATTGCCTTGTCTTTAGTCTGACGACCTGCAGAACCACAAAACCTGAAGACAGGCAACCTACCACAAAATTGGCAGACACTGACGACATGCGTGTAGACACTGATGACTTGCTTGTAGACCTTGACGACTTGCCACGAACCAGCAGACATTGACACCCTGCCTATTGTGCCACGAATTGACAGCAAACCCACACATCATCTGCCCCTACACGTTGCCACACAGTGAGAGAGAGCATGAGCGAGCAAGGTCCAGTGCAGGGTCTGTTCTGCCTGAGAGAGAGAGAGAGAAAGGCCTGCGCCGTTTCTGCCTCCCGTGAGCTCCTGGCTCAGCATCTGACCGGCACAAGTAGTGATACAACATGGCTGGTCTGGATATGGCTTTTATAGACCAATCGGTGGCAGCTCTTGGTCTGGATTCTGATACAAAGGAACCAGAGGATATGGTTCCTTGCACAGAGGAGATGCTCCCTAATCCTGACTTCCAACTTGCGGGCAAACGCACCAAGCATACTTTGGAAGAGACAATGGATCATCAGGAACGTTCTCATGCTCAGGTTGCCTCTGATTCTGTGGATTCTCACGATGTTGACTAGGAGCATTTGTTGGAGTTTGCCAACACTCTGCTTGGCGATTATGTTCAACATAATCATGAGGCGTTTTCTGACTCTGGAACTGAAGATGTTCTGGAAGCCACTGTGGACCTGAAAAATGTATTGCGCTCATTTTTAGTGTTTTATGGACGTGCTGTTATACTCTTCTTCACTGGTAGGATCCCAGTGCTTTCCCGTATTCGCCAGTGGCTGCACAGTTTGCTACAAGGGAAGTGTGTTGAAGAGATTTTTGTTGGGCCCCGAGGCTTTATGAGGTGCTGTTGAAATCCGAGAAGCATCATGCCGATCTGTTGACTAAACTGCCATTGTTCTTTGATCGCCGTTTGGTCCATGTTGTGCCATGGCGCCCAATGGCAGATTTTCAGTGCTTGCTTCAACGCGAATGCCCGATGTGGGTTGAAGTGGAAAACTGTCCGGCTGTCTATTAGCCACTGTTAAAGGATGCCATGGCCGTGGTGGACACTGTTCTGGTCCCCCCAAGCCTTAGGGCCATGAATCGAAACCGTTTGTGTATGTTATGGGACACTGCTAGGAAAAGGCCTGCTTGGTTACATCTTAATTGCTCTGGGATGCATCCTTTGCACTTACGTTTGAAATGGGGTAACTTTGCGGGGCATTGCTTTTCGTGTGGAAAATTGGGTCATTTTATGGCCGAATACCTAGAGAAGCAACCGACTTCAGATGCTGAGCATGTTGTGCTGCCCATGGAAGATATGGTGCTTGATGCTCCGTCGCAGGATGCAACCCAGCCACCTAAAGTTTTGAATAAAGGTAAACAACATGTTTCGGGTTTGGATTCCCGTGGCAATGACTGGGTAGATGTACGTGCAAAAAAAGGTAAAAGGTTTGATGCTGGCATGGCGGATACTGTGCCTACTACTTCACAAGATTCCATGCACACTTATATGCGCAGGAAAGAAATGTTGCTTTCAGAGCACACTGCTTATGCTATGGTTTCTTCTGCTCCCCGTAATCAGTCTACTAGGAAAGTATATACGGACGGTTCAAAGGGTCCACCTGCTAAGTTGGCTTTTGATACTAGAGGTAACGTGATTACCCCATGGGATTGTCGTTATCCCCGTTCCATCCCCAAGACAGTGGATATACCGTCTATATCCAAATCTGGCCGTCAGAACTTTTTTGCGGTGTTAGCTGATTTTTTGGATGAGGGAGTCCTTGACATTCTAGCAGAACAGGTTAAATCGAGGCAAGCTGTCAGACTCAGAAGATGAAGAAGACTCGAGGAAAGCAGTCCGATACTAAAATGAGCACCAGATCCCTGTCACCTCCCAACCTCGCCTAGTTCATTGCTGGCCACTCTGATCGTGATCCGATTGCCAGCCGTCAAACCTTGGTGAGTTCTACTATTGTTGGACTCTCTTTAATTCTAGGCTCCCCTAAACCCCGTTCGGGCGCCCAAGGCCTCGGACGGTCATGCCTCGTGCATGTTTCTCTTAATTTACCTTATAAATATAACATTTCCTTCCCCTTAAGAATCGGTTTCGTCCTCGAAAACGATACTTGGAAGGTCTAACTGTAAATTGGGAAACCTTTTCTTTAAAGTTCTTACTCGCTCCCATGTTGAGCTTTCTATTGAACAATCTTTCCACTTAACCAAACATTCTTGATAAATAGTATTCCTTGTTCGTCTATTACGAACATTTAATATTCTTTCTGATTCATATGGATTAGATTGGTCATTTAATAGCTCCTCAATATTATCATTTAAGATTAGATTATCCAAATCACCCAGCTTCTTCCTTAACTTACTTACATGAAAAACTGGATGTATTTTACTACCAGCAGGTAGTTGGATCTTGTAAACCAGTTCTCCCACCTTTTTAAGTATTATGAAAGGACCACAATACCTCGGTGAAAGCTTTGGACATTGTCCCGTTTTCATGGTTTTGGTTTGTTTAGGCACCTTAAGATAGACCAATTCTCCTTCTTCAAAGGAGATGTCTCTTCGGTGAGGATCTGCATATGCTCTAGCTCGATTTTGAGCTTTTTTAATATTTTCTTGAGCAAATTTTAACATACTATTCATATCCTCCAAAAAATCCTTAGCTGCCTGAACCTTTTCCTTATGCAGTAGGGCTGCATAAGGAGCTCTGGGCTGAAACCCATACATTAACATAAATGGACTATATCTAGTGGAAGAGTGCTTGGCACTATTATATGCAAACTCTGCTATCGGTAGATACTCTTCCCAATTAGTTTGCCTTTTACTTACATATGCCCTAAGCATATCTTCAAGGATTTGGTTAACCCTTTCAGTTTGCCCATCAGTTTGCGGGTGATCCGCCGTACTCATGCTAAGTTTAGTATCCAACTTCCTAAATACCGCACGCCAAAATTGACTTTCAAATTTCCTATCCCGATCAGAAACTATATTTGCCGGAAGGCCATACAATCGGTATATGTTCTCTACGAACAATCTAGCCAATTCAGGTGTTTTAACATCAGTTGAAGTTGGAATGAACCTAGCCATTTTGGTTAACCTATCCACAATCACCCATACAGAGTCGTGCCCCCTCTGTGTTCTAGGTAAAGCAATAATAAAATCCATGGAGATACTCTTCCATTTTCCCAAAGGAATCTCTAATGGATGAAGAAGTCCTCCCATTTTCAATCTTTTAGCTTTATTAACGTGGCATTTATTACATTTGACCACATAGTCAAGGACGTCCTTATTCATTCCAGGCCAATAGAACTGCCTTTTAATAAGACTATAAGTCTTATTAACTCCTGGATGTCCCGCGCTAGGGGTATCATGACACACAAAGAGTATCTGGCGTCTTATTTCTGTATCTTTCGGGACACATACCCTACCCTTGTAGAGTAAATAACCATTATCAATGGTAAAATTCTTCCACTTGAATCTGGTTTGAGCAACCCCTAATGCTCCATTTCCTTGTTGAACATCCTCAGATATTCCTTCCTCAGTAGAAGCACTTTCATTTGGATCCCCATTTTTTATTGCTTCCCATATGTTGGATTATGCCGGATCAACCTGGCATTTCCCTTTTAAAGATTCAAGCAAATTGGAAGTGAACTGAGTAAAACTCAATTCATTAATGATGGGCATTCTGTTGAGTGCATCAGCTACTATATTATACTTTCCTTTTCTATATCTTATCTCATAGTCGAACTCTTGGAGGAGTTCGGCCCATCTGGCTTTATGCCCGTGTAGACCCGGTTGATCATTAAGCCACTTAATGCTTTCATGATCCAATAAAATCAAAAGTTTGGCACCGTACAAATAGTGCCTCCATTTCTTCATTGCATGTACTGTTGCATACAGCTCCCTCTCATAAACAGAATAATTCTGTTTTGCACAGTCTAATTTCTTGCTTTCAAAAGCAACTGGTCGATCTTCTTGTAATAAGACTGCGCCTATCGCCTTATCATTGGCATCAGTTTCAACCACAAATGGTTTATTGGGATCCACTATTAATAATACTAGAGCTGTAGCAATAGCTAGTTTAATTTTTTGAAAACTTTCATTTTGGTCTGTTTCCCAATTAAAGCTCTTTCCTTTCCCTTTAAGTTGGTCTGTCATTGGAATAACTATTTTGGCATAATCTCGAATGAATCTATGATAAAATCCAGATAAACCTAGGAAGATCTGCAGCTCTTCCAGGTTCCTTGGAGATAGCCATTCAATAATTGCCCTAACTTTTTCTGGATCCATCTTGATTCCCTCTTTCGAGATAATATGCCCCAAATATTTGACCTCTTGTGCAAAGAATTCACATTTAGTTTTCTTCGCATAAAGGGAATGTGTTCTTAACAGTTGGAATACTAATTGTAAGTGTTCCAAATGTTTTTCGCTTGATTTACTAAAGATCAAGATATCATCCAAGAAGACTACTACAAAATGTCCTAGATAGGGCCGTAAAACACTATTCATCAGCTTCATAAAGGTAGTTGGTGCATTAGTGAGGCCAAAAGGCATCACCAAAAAAATCATAATGCCCGTATCTAGTACGAAATGCTGTCTTAGGAACATCTTGTGCCTTAATTCTTACTTGGTGATAGCCTGATCTTAAATCTATCTTTGTGAAGAATTTTGCCCCTTGTAATTGATCAAAAAGATCTTCCATTCTGGGCATAGGAAATTTATTCTTCACCATTATTTTATTAAGTGCTCTATAGTCAACACACAAAGTCGCATAGAACCATCTTTTTTCTTTACTAATAAAATTGACGAAGCCCAAGGTGAATTACTGGGTTGAATAAACCCTTTATCAAGGTAATCCTTAATTTGTCTTTCAACTTCTTGGTGCTGTGTTTCACTTAACTTATAAGGTGGTTTAGAAATAGGGTGAGTATCCTTATGTGTGTCAATTAGGTGATTTATATCACCCCTATCTGGTGGAAGGCCACTTGGTAAATCAGAAGGAAAAACATCTTTAAATTCATCTAACAAACTGCTTAATTCATTATTTACATTCAACTCACAAACATAAGAAAATTGTTGCTTTATATTACAGAAAGTAAAAGTGTTTTGTACAGGAAGAGACCATAACATGTATACCTCACAAACTTCCTTCTTTATCAGCTTTTGAACTTCAGTAGAACACATCAAAGGATTATCAGATACTTCATGTTCACCTTGAATGACAAAAGTCTTACTATCCCTTTCGAATTCCAGTGTATTATGATAACTACGTTTTAAGGATGGTTCCAATCCCCATAGCCACTCCCTCCCTAGAGCAATATCAGCTCTTTCCATGTTCATGATTTGGAAATCAAGTTTATCTTTATATCCTTGAATCTCAATTTCCAAATTGGATACCATTGTATCCCATATTTTATTATCTTGACCTTGCATCATACGAACAACATATTGATGCCTACTCTTTGGTTGGGGAAGTTGCAATTTTTTGACAAGTGCATAATTTATAAAATTATGTGTAGCAGAGTCATCAATCATGACTCTAACCCTCTTTCCAGCTATCAATCCATGCACTCTAACTAAATCATGTGGCCCAAAGGTAGGCTGCCACATAGAAGTTGACATACAACACTTGTTTTGTACATCCATGTGCAAGACCTCTAAAGATTTATACCTTTCATGCCCCTTTAATTCTAAGGTCTGCACTACATGGATTTGTTTTTCTTTTTCCTTGCCCTTGTCCTTATCCTTTCCTTTGTCTTTTCCCTTTTTCCTTTGAGGGCAATTCCAAGCAGCATGGTTAGGGGATAGGCAATTGAAACACAACTTTTTTTTTTTTGGCCTTATCAAAGTCGTCTGGACTTAACTTTGGCCTTACATATTGTTTCTTTTCAAAAGGTTGTTTTTTACCCTTAAAAAATGACATTTTTCTTTTAAATTTGCCTACAAATTTTGAGGTTTCCAATTCCTTAGACTTGGGCTCCGTATCAGTGAGACTAGTGAGTGTACCTGGACGCATACTATCTTCATTGATTAATGCAAATTTAATTGCCTCTTCCAGCGTCTTAGGTGAACTCCTTTTTACTTCCTTTTTACAGGCTTTATCTAGTCCCCTAATGAATCCTCTTGTCTTTTGAAATTCATCTATTCCTTTCAATTTGAGGATTATCTCACGATATTCCTCCAGATATGTCAGCATGGGTCTTCCCTTTTGTCTGACATAATCCCAATCTTCCCAATTTCTTTCCATTTCATTTTCAAGAAGGAATTCTTTCAAAAAGACGGATTCAAATTGAGCCCAAGTTTCAGGTATTTTATTTGCCTCCTTTAAAGTTCGCCACTATTTATATGCTTTGGGCCCCAAAGTTAAACTAGCCTCCAGTGCTTGGAGAGAAAATTAAAGATTGTATCATTTCTATCTTTTTCCTCCCCGTGAAACTGAGGGGGTTTCATATCTTTTAGAACTGGATTATCCCTCAACTTGTGGTGGGGTTCTTTAGGATCTCGCATAGTCACATCTAAATCTTTCGATGAAGATGGGACATCCGAGGTTTCTATCTTATTTTTATCCCTTTCTAACAGTAAAGTTAATTGAGATTTTATTTCAATGAGTGTTTGAGTTAAAAATTCCATTTGAACCCCTTGAGCCTGCACACGAGCAGTAAGATCATCAAATTGTTCTCATGTAGCAAAGAATTCTTCCCACTGTTCCTCTTGCATTTCCGATTCATGGGGATCTACCATAGGGTGGTTCCCAGAACTAGAACCTTCCATTACTCCCTCTTTCCCTTTTTCTGCCATTAATACACTGGAATTGGAAAGCAAAGATAAGAAATTTGCATACAAAGTAAAGTACTTCCTTGATTATAATGGCAGACAACTGTTGCTGGTTTCGTAAATAAACCCGAAGAGTAAGGAACAAATTTTGCCTTCCCAGACTAAAACAGTAAACCAGTCACGCTGGAAATGAAGTTCTTCGCAAAAAACGGGACTATCACGTGAACCACCAATATGTCTTTTATTTGTAGGACGAGTGTGACTAATTTCAGTCAGCTGGTGGCGAACTGTTGAATGATTGCTCTTCCCAGACGATTGGTGTGACGTGAGGCACATGAAACTGCTCTCCCAAAACGATTTGTATGACGTGAGGTACGCAAGAGGGCACGTGAACTCTGTCTCACGTATTATTCTTCCTGCGACGTCTCACATAGAGAGACGTCCCGTTACGGTGTCTCACGCTCCTTGCGACATCTCACGGTCCGTGGCACGTCTCACGCCTTTCACTTTCCCATACGGCCTATCACACTTTTACGGCGTCTCTCTTTTCGGCCAGTAATAACATACGATGGGTGACATATCCGTCATTTCGCCTAGCCTCAAACGTATCCGTCAATTCGCCTGGCCTCGCTTGAAAGGAACTTCACGAATGGCTCTGATACCAATGTCAGACTCAGAAGATGAAAAAGACTCCAGGAAAGCAGTCCGATACTAAAATGAGCACCAGATCCCTTTCACCTCCCAGCCTCGCCTAGTTCATTGCTGGCCACCGTGATCGTGATCCGATTGCCAGCCGTCAAACCTTGGTGAGTCCTACTATTCTTGGACTCTCTTTAATTCTAGGCTCCCCTAAACCCCGTTCGGGCGCCCAAGGCCCCGGACGGTCATGCCTCGTGCACGTTTCCCTTAATTTACCTTATAAATATAACACAAGCTGTGCCTCGTACCTGATTTTCTTTTTTGAATACACATGAAGATAGCCACGTGGAATGTGCGAGGCATTTGTTCTTGCCATAAGCAATATGGCATGTGGAGTGTATTGCATGAGAATCAGTGGGATGTCTTGTGTGCTGTTGAGCACAAGAGTCACGGTGAAGCAGGAAAAGTTATGGATTGCCATGGGTTTCGCTTGTTTTATTCAGGGATACATGCCATGTATTTTGGTGTGCTTATGATTGTACATGAGAAATATCAGCCTGTTCTTATTAAAAATGATTTACATGGCCGTTTTGTGGTGATTGAAGTTTTATTTGAAGGAGAGATCTTATGGTTACTTGGCCTCTATGCTCCGAATGATCCTTTATCCCGCCGGGATCTTTGGAATACTTTGCAGACCTCCTTGTCACTTAGCAGATGGGGTTTTTTGATGGGGGATTTTAATATGTGTGTTGATTCTTCACAGTCCACAGCAGAGCATTCGGTGATGGACACTCCGAAAAGTCGTGTGTGGAATGCGTTTGCTCTTGCCGTACTTAAGCAAGATCTCTGGTCTTGGCTACACCCTTCTTCTACAGGGTTTACTTTCAATTGTGCGCAGTATGCAACTAGATGGTCGCGGTTGGACCGCATGTACATCATGCAGAATGATGATTTTTTTCCTGAGATGCTCGAAATGAAAGTGTTGCAGCAATATGCCTTGTCGGACCATTTTCCTCTACAGCTTGAGATGCTTGCACAACCCATTGTACCTTTTAAGTAATTTCTGGATAGACTCCCTTTGCGTTTCAACTCGTCTTATTTGAAGCACTCAATCTTTCAGGGCTATATGCAACAATTGATTCATAGATTCTTATTGGACTTCTCCTCTGAGGGCAATGCTTCGCTTGAACGATTGCTCTCTAATGTGCAGCCGGTTGTTCCGTAGTATGGGATCCATCATGCCTCTCTTTGTCGGTGGCATCGACAAGCAGCGGAGGACTTACTGGCTTTGGTTCATTCTCTGCTGACACTCCAGATGATGTATTTCTGCTGCCACTGGCGATGCGTTTGGCTGATCTTATTAAAGAGTTTCAGTTGAAATCTTATCAGCAGGCCAAATTGCAAAATTTGATTGAGAATTTGCAAGATAGTGCTTGTCGGACTCATAAGTTCTTTCGAGCTCTACATGCATCTCCTGCTCGAGAGATTATGACTAGACTCCAGGATGCAGAAGGTCAAATGGTCATTGATCCTCAAACTATTGTGAATATGTGTAGGAATTATTTTCTAGACCTTCTTGGTTCTACTCCTTCACCTTCTGACCAAATTACTCATGTCGGCTCAGTTTTCTATGATTTGGTCCGCAATCAGGTTCCACATGACATGCAAACTACTTTGGAGACAGATATTCGTGAGGCGGAGGTTAAAGATGTTTTGTTACACTTGCCCAAGGATAAAAGTCCCGGTTGGGATGGTCTCACCAATGAATTCTTTGAGGTTTTTGCTACCTGACTGGTGAAACCATTGACGGCTATGTTTCAGCAGGTTTGGGAAACGGGGTTCATGCCTTCCTCATGGAAAGAATGACTTATCAAACTGCTTCCAAAAGTTCCTTTGCTGTCAATGTCGAAACATTGGAGACCAATTTCTTTGATGGGTTCGATGTATAAAATCTTTTCCAAAGTGATGGCGAATTGGCTCCACAAGCATCTTCCAGCCATTGTGCATCCTCTTCAATATGGTTTCATTAAGGGCCGAAACATTTTGCAGAATATCTTAAATGTGCAAATGTCTATTGACTATGCAAGGCACTCTAATCAGGAAGTGGTATTGATTCAATTGGACGTGGAAAAGGCTTTTGATTATTTAGACTGGTCTTTCATTGCAGAAGTTATGTCTACTATGGGCTTTTGTACTCGGATGTCCCGCTTAATCTACACCATTAGTGCTGCGGCTTCTTCGCGAGTTATGCTAAATGGCGGTGTTACCGAGCCATTTGTCCTTGCACGCTCTGTGAGACAGGGTTGCCCTTTGAGTCCTCTCTTCTTTGCCCTTGCGACTCATCCGGTTCTTTCGATGTTATCTTCTATGGCAGCTTTGACTTAGTTGGCTAGATTTTCGCTTCCTTTTCGACAGCACTTCATTAGTCAATCTTTGGCTGATGACAGCTTTATGATTTTGCGTGCGGACAAGGATAATCTTCGCAAAGCATTAGATGTTTGGACGCTCTTTGGTTAGGCGTCTGGTCTTCATATCAATGCTTTCAAATCAGCCATTCTCAGTTGCACGGAGTCAGATTTACACTCATTGGGCTGGCAAGGACTAGTTGTTCCCCGTGGTTCCATTGTCAGGCATCTTGGGTACCCTTTGGGTGTTGACGTTTGGCCAAAGCAACTACTAGAGTGGATTTCACAAAAACTGGCAGCCAAGTTTCTGTATTGGAAGTCGCAGCCTTGCCCCTTCCATGTTCGCCTCATATAATATAAAATCACTTGCAAGGAAGGACACTCTTTTATCATTAACCCTCTTTCTTCCTTAGAATAGTCTTTGGAACAAGTTTCTGCTCTAACAAGCATATATTTGAGCATAGTAACTATTTTAAGGTTTATTCTACGATTAGTAGTAGTATATATGCAACCATCAAGCTAGAGATCATACTTTGGTATCTGTGGAGATCCCAATCTCATGTCCTCATAGAGATTGTAGTGTGCAATAGTGTGGAGAGAAGATTGGTGAGTTGTAAATGGTAAAGGGGAATTTTATTGACGATGGAGAGAAGATGAGGTGAATCGCCAATCCTATTCTTAGTGAGTGCAATCTACCCATAATCGTGGTCGTCGTGGTCGTGGTCGTGGTTGTGGTCATGTTTCTGGTCGTGGTCGTGGTCCTAGTCGTGGTCGTGGTCATCGTAGTCATAGTCGTTGTCGTAGTCGTGGTCGTGATCGTGGTCGTGGTCATAGTCGTAGTCGTATTCGTAGTCGTAGTCGTGGTCGAGTGGTCCAATTGTGCCAGCAGCCCCAGTATCTAAGAAAGTGAAACAAGATCTTCATATGCGACTGTGCCGGTGTGGGGTATTTGGGCCGTACAAAAACCCAATCAAAAGGGCTTAGCGAGAAACCAACCATTACTCGCCAAACCGCTGACAAGAGTGACCAGATATTCTTAGCGAGAGGGCAAGAAATAAATCAATGATGGGCCAATTCCACACTAGTGGTGCAAAAGAAACAATTGCCGTTAGAGATTCGACGCTTGGAAAGGGCGGAAGCAAGAGGAAGACCACCAATCATCACCCTCCAAAGAAAGATCTTACATTTGAAAGGTGTCTTGTTCAACCAGCCCTCCATCACAGTTGCCTTTCACCAGGACTGAGATTTACGCAATCCCCATACAGTATTAGCTTTAGTAACCAGCCATTGATGATCTTTAATCAAAAGATGATACACCTGGTTAGCTGAGGCCTTTTCCAAATTCAACCGACCTGCAAGGTCCCAGTCCTGCCAAGGACGATCCAAAGCAAGGGCAAGAAACGATTGTCTGCTCTGGAGCAGTAGCAAAAGATGTTCCCATAAATCACGGTATCCACGAGGGATTCTGAAAAGCCTCCTGGCTGTATGAAACGATATCAACACATTGCGACTGGCCAGGGTGGCATCTGCAACTAAAGTCAAGCCCAAACGTGCCATGCGGTTAAATTTTGGTCTGAGCTCATGTTTGCCATCCCAAGAAAGTAATCGTGAGGCTACTAACAATTCCAGTTGAAAAGAGTTAGTATGTAAGTGGTCCTCCGCTGGATGCCAGGGAGCCTTCTGGAGAACCAATTTCCAGGAGCATACCAAATGAGCAAGTAGGGATGAGGAAGGACTAGAAAACCGAGAGTCTGCATTAAGAACATGCCACCAGGAGCTCCGAATTTGGGTATTACCATGCACAAGCCCGTAATCCTCAAGAAAATAACGGGCTATAACGACCCACGGGTGATAATCCAAGCACATGGCACGAAAAAGAGACAACGAAGAGCCAGCATATGAGTTTCGGCATCCAAAATATCCCCACCACCTATGAGTTTGGGGGTATATGCATGCGACCAAGAAATCCATGAAATGCCTGCATGCAAGGAGTCCTTCTTCCATAACATGAAACGAATGTACTGAGTAAGAGCATTCAAAGTAGTAGTAGTCCAAGGCAGCAATGGCAAGAAATTTGTGAGCATTGGCGACCACGACCACAACCATGACCACGACCACCACGACCACGATGACTACGACCACAACTACGACTATGACTACGACCATGACCACAACCACAACCACGACCACGACGACTACTACCACGACCACGACCATGGCTACGACGACCACCACCACCACCACCACCATGACTACGACTACGAATACGACTACAACGACTACGACTACGACTACAACGACTACGACTACAACGACTACGACTACGACCACGACTACGACTACGACTACGACTACGACCCCGACCACGGCCACAGCCACGGCCACGGCCACGGCCACGACCACGACTACCACTATGACTACGACAACCACAACAATGACCCACGACCACGACCACGACTACGATGACCACGACCACAACTACCACGACGACCACGACCACGACCACAACCACGACCACTACCACGACGACCACGACCACGACCTTTCTTTTTGATTCGGCCTCTAATGTTCTGGGACATATTGCGAGGCTTAGAGGTCTACTGCATTGGCAATTAGATCTCATTCGGCACTCTGACTTACTCCCTTGGAAGGACTTACTTCCCTAGCATATGGCAATTTCCTCTATGTCTTTGCCATGACTTTTGTAACTCGATGGCTTAGAGCCATAGTGTATCTTGTAATCATGTAAGCTTGTACCTTTTTTTCGTAATTAATACAATTACCTTTTACGGGAGAGAGAGAGAGAGAGAGAGAGAGAGAGAGAGAGAGAGAGAGAGAGAGAGAGAGGTTCCGCCCTGCTCGAGCCGTGCCCTCGCCCACCTGCGAACAGCCACTTGTCCTGCGAACTGGTTTCCCTGGCTGACCAGAGCGGGGTCTCATTTCGTCCTGCCTGTCCCATCGATTCGTCTCCTGTCCTAGCCTGACGTTTGTCTTCTGCCTGCACGAGCGTGTTCTGTCCCAGCAATTGGTAATCAGGGTTGACCTGACCTAATCTGACATCCCTGCTCTACGCCTGATAGGAGGGTGTGACGACCTGCCCTAATCCGGGCAGGTGGCTTCGCTTGCTTTTGAACAGTCCGTCCGCTTCTGTACCGGCGCCCAGTTGCGGCCTGCGTGTCTCTGCCCCCCGCGATTTTTTCACTCGGCTTCTGTCCGACATATGTGTTGATATAATATGGCTGGCCTGGATTTGGCTTTCATAGACCAAACGGTGGCAGCTCTTGGTTCGGATTCTGACAACGAGGAACCAGAGGACATGGTTCCGTGCACAGAGGAGATGCCCCCTGCTCCTGACCTCCAGCCAGCGGGCAAACGCACCAAGCATACTTCGGCAGGGATAATGGATCATCAGGATAGTTCCTATGCTCAGGTTGCTTTTGATTCTGTGGACTCCCAGGAGGTTGATTGGGAGCACCTGTTGGAGTTTGCTAACACTTTGCTGGGCGATTATGTTCAACATAATCAGGAAGTCTTTTCGGACTCTGCAACGGAAGATGTTCTGGAAGCCACTGTGGATCCGAAACATGTCTTGCGTTCCTTTTCAGTGTTCTATGAACGTGCTGTGATACTTTTTTTCACTGGTAGGATCCCGCTGCTTTCCCGTATTCGCCAGTGGCTGCACAGTCTGCTACAAGAGGAATGTGTTGAAGAGATTTTTGTTGGCCCCCGGGGGTTTTTTGAGGTGCTGTTGAAATCAGAGACACACCGTGCTGCTCTTCTGTCTAAACTGCCATTGTTCGTTGATCGCCGTCTGGTCCATGTGGTGCCATGGCGCCCCATGGCAGATTTTCAGCGTCTGCTGCAACGTGAATGCCCTGTGTGGGTTGAAGTGGAAAACTGTCCGGGTGTTTATTGGCCACTGCTAAAAGACGCCATGGCTGCTGTGGGCACTGTTTTGGTCCCCCCAAGCCTAAGGGCCATGAATCGCAACTGCCTGTGTATGTTATGGGACACTGCTCGAAAAAGGCCTGCTTGGTTGCGCATTAACTGCTCTGGCATGCATCCTTTACATTTTCGTTTGAAAATCGGGCAACTTTGCAGGACAATGCTTTTCATGTGGACAATTGAGGCATTTTATGGCTGAATGCCTAGAGAAGCACCACACTTCAGATGCCGAGCATGTTGCGCAGCCCATGGAAGATATGATGCGTGATGCGCCATCGCAAGATGCCACCCAGCCACCTCAAGTTTTGAATAAAGGTAAACAACAGGTCTCGGGTTTGGATTCTGGTGGCAATGACTGGGTAGATGTATGCGCGAAAAAAGGCAACAAGCATGCTGTTGGCATGATGGATACTGTGCCGGTTGCCTCACCGGATTCCATGCGTACGTATATGCGCAGGAGAGAAATGATGTCTTCAGAGCACTCTGCTCCGGCTATGGTTTCCTTTGCTCCCCGTCAACAGACAGCTAGGAGAGTGTCTTCAGATGGTCCTAAGGGTCCACCCGCTAAGCTGGCTTTTGATACTCGAGGTAATGTCATTACCCCATGGGATCGTCGTTATCCCCGCTCCATTCCCAAGTCAGTGGATATGCCATCCACTTCCAAATCTGGTCGTTAGAACTCTTTTGCCGTGTTAGCTGATTTCTTGGATAAGGGTGTACTAGACATTCTCGCCGAAAAGGTCTCATCGAGGCAAGCTATGCCTCGTACCTGATCCTTTTTTGCATCCACATGAAGATAGCTATGTGGAATGTGCGAGGAATTTGTTCTCGCCACAAGCAACATGCCATGTGGACAATATTGCATGAGAATCAGTGGGATGTTTTGTATGCTGTTGAACACAAGAGTCATAGTGAAGCGGGTAAAGTTGTGGATTGCCATCGTTTTCGTTTGTTCTATGCAGGGACACATGCCAGGCAGTATTCTGGTGTGCTTATGATTGTACATGAAAAATATCAGCCGGTTCTTATCAAGAATGATGTACATGGCCGCTTTGTGGTGATTGAAATTTTATTTGAAGGAGAGATCTTATGGTTACTTGGCCTCTATGCTCCGAATGATCCTCTCTCTCGTCGGGAGCTTTGGCATACCTTGCAGAGTTCCTTGTTCCTTGGCAGACGGGGTTTTTTGATGGGGGATTTTAATATGTGTGTTGATTCTTTACAGTCCACATCAGAACATTCGATTATGGATGCGCTGGAAAGACGTACGTGGCAGCAGTTGGATTTTGCCGTTCTTTAGCAAGATCTCTGGTCTTGGCTGTATCCTTCTTCTACATGGTTTACCTTCCATTCTGCAGAGTATGCCACAACATGGTCGCGGTTAGACCGCATTTACATCATGCAGGATGATGATTTCCTTCCTGCGATGCTCGAAATGAAAGTGTTACAACAATATGCATTGTCGGATCATTTCCCTCTGCAGCTTGAGCTCCTTGCACAACCAATTGCTCCTTTCAAGCAATTTCTGGATAGACTCCCGTTGCGTTTCAACTCGTCTTATTTGAAGCATGCAATCTTCCAGGGCTATATGCAGCAATTGATTGATCGGTTCTTACTGGATTTCTCATCCGAGGGCACTGCTTCCTTTCAACGATTGCCCTCCAATGTGCAGCGGGTTGCTCGCCAGTATGGGATCCATCATGCCTCTCTTTGTCGGCGGCGCCGACAAGCAGCCGAGGAACTACTGGCTTTGGTTCGTTCTTTGCTGGTGGACACTCCCGATGATGCATTTCTGCTATCATTGGCAACGCATCTGGCTGATCTTATTAAAGAGTTTCAGTTGAAATCCTATCAGCAGGTCAAATTGCAACAGCTGACGGACTCTCTGCAAGACAGTGCTTGTCAGACCCATAAGTTTTTTCGAGCTCTCCATGCCTCTCCTGCTCGAGAGAATATGACGAGGCTCCAGGATGAAGAAGGTCAAATGGTTCTTGATCCACAGATGATTGTGAATATGTGTAGAAATTATTTCCTCGACCTTCTTGGTTCTACTTCTCCGCC
This sequence comes from Lygodium microphyllum, assembly GCF_053477565.2. NCBI lineage: Eukaryota > Viridiplantae > Streptophyta > Polypodiopsida > Schizaeales > Lygodiaceae > Lygodium > Lygodium microphyllum. The sequence continues at coordinate 31,207,828 of NC_141147.1, forward strand.
TTCAGGCCAAATTACTCATGCCCGTTCAGTTTTTTATGATCTGGTCCGCAATCAGGTTCCTCAGGACATGCAATCTACTCTGGAGGCAGATATTTGTGAGTCGGAGGTCATGGATGTTCTGCTACACTTGCCTAAGGGTAAAAGTCCTGGCTGGGATGGTCTTACCAATGAGTTCTTTGAGTTTTTTGCTACCCAGCTCGCGAAAGCTTTGACGGCTTTGTTTCAGCGGGTATGGGAAACGGGGATTATGCCTTCCTCTTGGAAAGATGCTCTTATTAAACTGCTTCCAAAAGTTCCTTCGCCATCCATGTTGAAACAGTGGCGCCCAATTTCTTTGATGGGTTCTATATATAAAATCTTTTGAAAAGTTATGGTGAATCGCCTCCATAAGCATCTTCCTGCCATTGTGCATCCTCTCCAATATGGTTTTATTAAGGGCAGAAACATTTTGCACAATGTCTTAAATGCGCAACTGGCAATTGATTATGCAAGGCATTCAAATCAGGAGGTCGTATTGGTTCAATTGGAGCTGGAAAAGGTTTTTGATTATCTGGACTGGTCTTTCATTGCAGAACTTATGTCTGCTATGGGCTTTGGTGCTCGGATGTCTCGTCTGATCTATACTATTAGTGTTGCAGGATCTTCGCGGGTCATGTTGAATGGAGGAGTTACCAAGCCAATTGTCCTTGCCCGCTCTGTCAGACAGAGGTGCCCTTTGAGTCCTCTCTTCTTTGCCCTTGCGACTCATCCGGTTCTTTCAATGCTATCTCATATGGCAGCTTCTACTCAGTTGGTTGGATTGTTGCTTTCCTCTGGATAGCACTTCATCAGTCAATCCTTGGCTGATGACAGTTTTATGATTCTGCGTGCGGACAAAGATAAGCTTCATAAAGCATTAGATGTTTGGGCTCTTTTTGGTCAGGCTTCTGGTCTGCGCTTTAACGCCTTGAAATCGGCCATTCTCAGCTGCACGGAGTCGGATTTGCAGTCACTGGACTGGCAGGGCATGGTTGTCCCTCGTGGCTCCATTGCCCAAAGCAGCTATTACAGTGAATGATCTTACGAAGTCTATTCGTTTCATGTTATGGAAGAAGGATTCCTTGCATGCGGGTATTTCCTGGATTTCTTGGTCGCATGCATGCACCCCAAAACGCATGGGTGGAGGGGCTGTTTTGGATGCCCAGAGTCATATACTGGCACTCCGTTGGTCTCTTTTTCGCGCCACGTGCTCGGATTGTCATCCTTGGGTCGTCATAGCCCGTTACTTTCTTGAGGATCACGGGCTTCTGCATGGTAATACCCACATCCGCAGTTCGTGGTGGCATGTTCTTAATGCAGATTCTCGGTTCTCCAGTTCTTCCTCATCTCTACTTGCCCATTTGGTGTGTTCCTGGAAACTGGTCCTTCCGAAGTCTCAGTGGCATCCAGCGGAGGATCGTTCGGCCACTAATTCGTTTCAATTGGAACTATTGGCAGTCTCACGGTTAATTTCGTGGGACGGTAAACATGAGCTTTGACCACAATTCAACCGTATGGCTCGTTTGGGCTTAACTTCGGTCGCGGATGCTACTCTTGCCAGTCGCAATGTGTTCATGTCGTTTCGTACAGCCAGGAGGATTTTCAGGATCCCTCGTGGATACAGGTTTTTATGGGAACAGCTTTTGAGGGTGCTTCAGAGCAGACAACCCTTTCCTGGCCTTGCTACGGATCGTCCCTGGCAGGATTGGGACTTTGCAGGTCGGCTGCATTTAGAAAAGGCTTCAGCTAACCAGGTGTATCATCTTCTGATTAAAGATCATCAATGGGTGGTTACTAAAGCTAATATTCTATGGGGATTGCATAAATCCTCGTCATGGTGGAGGGTAACTGTGATGGAGGGTTGGTTAAATAAGACACCATTCAAATATAAGGTCTTTCTTTGGAATGTGATGATTGGTGGTCTTCCGCTTGCTTCAGCTCTTTCAAAGCGCCGCAACTCCAATGGCAACTGTTTCTTTTGCACCACCAATGTGGAATCCGCCCGTCATCGTTTTATTTCTTGCTCCCTTGCTCAGAAAATCTGGTCATTCTTGTCAGCCATCTGGCGAGCGGTGGTTGGATTCTTGCTTCGCCCGTTTGATTGGGTTTTCGCACAGCCCAAATATCCCACACCGACACAGCCACATATGAAGATCTTGTTTCACTTTCTTCGATATTGGGGCTGATGGCACAAGTGAGAGAGAGAGAGAGAGAGAGAGAGAGAGAGAGAGAGAGAGAGAGAGAGAGAGAGAGAGAGAGAGAGAGAGAGAGAGAGAGAGAGAGAGAGAGAGAGTATATTAACGTCTCTAAAAGGCCAATGTGGCCTATGAGACCAAAGCAGTACATACAATGATGGTGTGTTTCTTATCTAGAACGAGAAAAAAGATGAAAAACGTGCCTATAAGACTGAAAAGGAAATGAAATAGTGTCCCATAAAAGGGAAACATGTCAGTGATCTGAAAGTGAGAGTAGAGAAAGGAAAACTCTCCATCAATGATATGTCTGTTCTCTAGGGAGGTGTATCTCTACATAGCTGAGGCGTCTTGGCATCTGTCTCCTGTGGCGCTCAATGATGGCTTTAATTTGTCTGTGGTGTGGATGTCTAGGCCTTCGTCCGGGTGGACGTGGGCGCCTAGACCGGCTAAGTGCCATTGCTCTATCCAAAGGGACACCTACGGAAGATGAGGTCCAATGATGATGTACTCTTGTAGGCTGTGTGGCAGTAGTAGTGGTATCTGCTATACTCTGTCGTGTATCCATGAAAAAGTCAGAAGAGAGAGAGAGAGAGAGAGAGAGAGAGAGAGAGAGAGAGAGAGAGAGAGAGAGAGAGAGAGAGTTATATTAACGTCTTCTAAAGACCAAAAGTGGCCTATGAGACAAACTGTGATACAACTGATGAGGTCCAGCTATCCAAAATAAAAGTGCTGAATGAAAAGCTAAAAGCTGGAAACTGAAAATACGGTGCTGTGAGTGTGATAAGTGTCGTGTATGTGTATGTGCGTATGTAGCTCTGGTACTCCAGATAATGGCTACAAAAGGGAAACAAATGTCGACTGTGATAGGGGAACAACTGTCGGCTGTGATAAAGTGGTGCGATGTGTATATGTAACAGATGCAGGGAGATATACTATCCTGGGATGTAGTAGCAGTCGTCGAAGTCGCTAATACCTTGAATTTCGGCAAACCTGCAACAATATTTTGGGCCTGCATTGATTTAAGTCGCTGTACATTAACATGACCAATGCGTTTATGCCAGATATCAATATCTGCAACTACACCGGTCCCATGTGCAAACATTGCTGCACTCAATTCAGACATGTCTGCATCCAATGTAAACATTCTGCCCTTCTTCTTTCCTTTTGCTATCAAGCGACCTTTATTTTTCATATCCTCAACAAAGCATCCATGAGGATTAAATCTGACCTGCAAGCCCTGTTCAACCATTTGACCAACAGAAACCAGATTCTTGGTGATATTCGGGACATGAAATACATCAGACAGGTATTTCTTTTTCCCATCCTGCATAGACGACACACATGTAGCTTGGGCGGGTGACGAAGCCGTCCGGGGAGATATGCAGGAAGTGTTCTCGGTAGAAAGCCTTCTTGGTTCCTAGTTCCGATGTGAGGGTCACCCATGTCCTGGCGGTGTCTGTCTCGATGATATCCATTCTGGTGATGCGATTTACCTCCTCCTGGCTGAGCTCCAGGTGTGGGCAGTCTAGGCTGTATTGTAGTGGGGGGAGGTGGTCCATGTGCAAGCCATGGAGCCGTAGCCAGGTCTCTGTTCGGGCGTACCGGCACTCAGTGTCCCCTTGTGTTGCTAGCTGTTTGGATGAGTTCAGGGCGAGTCTGGGGTACCGGTGCTGGGCAGGTGCCATATTCGGCGCAAGAAGGTGACGGTCTGGAAGAGGGCCTCAGCCACGAGGGGCGGTGCCCCCAGCTCTGCGCGGATGATCTCGTGTGGTACGGAGGGCTTGCTTCGGATCATCCGTGAGATCATAAGTACTAGGGGTCTTTCCATCTGGTCCCATCCCTCATAGGTGGCCTCCTCCTCAGGCAGTGGCTGATCCTATGGGGCCCTCCGTGTGTGGTAGAGATTGGACCCCCATATGGGAGCCACGTACAGGAGGGTTGGTGTGACCAAGGTGTCAAAAAGCCAGAGTTTTGTCCGGGGTTTCTGGAACTGTATGCGGGTACATTGGTTCTCCATTGACCCGAGGGCTGCATAGCCTCGGGTTAGTCTATCTTCCATGGCTTTTCTCAGGGTAAATCTCGGTCCAGAGAATGTAATCCCCAGATAGACGTATCTTTGGACCACGTCCACGGTTTCTCCACCGTATGTGAAGGGGGGTACTGACCGACGGAGCCATTGGGTTGACGTGTTGAATACCATGACCTTGGTTTTCCCCAGGTTCACAGTTAGGTCTTTGTCTTGGCAGAAGGCCTGTAGTGCGTCCAGTTGGCGCTGCCGCCTTTTGGGTGTGCTGGAGATGAGGACTATGTCGTCCACATATAGTAAGATAGGTATCAATGTCCCTCCCAGGCTCGATGCCACCTCGCCCAATTTATCTATGTATTCTGAGATCTCATTAATGTAGAGGCCAAATAGGGTGGGCAAGCCTGGACGTTCTGTCGCCCCCTGCCTGCTGCCCGCCCTGATCTGCCCGTTTTGCCACCAAGGGGTAGCAGGCAATCACACCCAGGTTGCCACACAGAGCGCGCGATAGCGTGAGCCAGCAAAGGCAACGAGCCCTTCTCTGCCTGCGGACGTGCCTTCGCTGCACAGCGGCCGTCTGTTTTTGCGCACGCGCTTCTCAAGCTTCTTCGTTGGTCCAGTGCCGGGTCCGTTTTGCTTGAGAAAGAGGGAGAGCGGCCTGCGCATTCTTGCCTCCCGTGAGATCTTCGTTCGGCCTCTGACCAGTATATGCAGTGATACACCATGGCTGGCCTGGACGTGGATTTTATAGACCAAACGGTGGCAGCGCTTGGTCGGGACTCTGATACCGAGGAACCCGATGATATGGTTCTGTGCAACGAAGAGATGCCCACTGCTCCTGACTTTCAGCCTGCAGGCAAACGCACCAAGCACACTTCGGAAGAGTCAATGGATCATCAGGATCGTTCCTATGCTCAGGTTGCTTCGGATTCTGCAGACTCTCACGATGTTGACTGGGAGCATTTGCTAGAGTTTGCCAACACTCTACTTGGCAATTATGTTCAACATAATCAGGAAGTCTTTTCTGACTCTGCACCGGAAGATGTTTTGGAAGCCACTGTTGACCCCAAATGTGTCTTGCGCTCCTTTTCAGTATTCTATGATCGTGCGGTGATACTCTTATTTACTGGTAGAATCCCCCAGCTTTCCCGTATTCGCCAGTGGCTGCACAGTCTGCTACAAGGGGAATGTGTTGAAGAGATTTTTGTGGGGCCCCGAGGTTTTTTTGAGGTGCTGTTAAAATCTGAGACGCACCGTGTTGCTCTTCTGTCTAAACTGCCTCTGTTTTTTGATCGCCGTTTGGTCCATGTTGTACCATGGCGCCCAATGGCAGATTTTCAGCGCCTGCTGCAACGGGAGTGCCCTTTATGGGTCGAAGTGGAAAATCGCCCTTATTGGCCACTGTTGAAGGACGCCATGGCTGTTGTGGGCACTGTTATGGTCCCTCCAAGTTTAAGGGCAGTGAATCGTAACCGCTTGTGTATGTTATGGGACACTACCAGGAAAAGGCTTTCGTGGTTACGTCTCAATTGCTCTGGCATGCATCCTTTACACTTTCGTTTGAAATGGGGCAATTTTGCAGGACACTGCTTTTCCTGTGGAAAATTAGGGCATTTCATGGCCGAATGCCCAGAACAGCAACACACTTCAGATGTTGGGCATGTTGCGCTACCCATGGAAGATATGGTATGTGATGTCCCGTCACAGGATGCTATTCACCCACCTAAAGCTCTGGATAAAGGTAAACAACAGGTTTCGGGTTTGGATTCCCGTGGCACAGACTAGGTTGAAGTACGCGCAAAAAAAGGTACCACGGTGGTTGCTGGCATGGAGAATTCTGTGCCTTCTGCGTCACAAGATTCCATGCGTACTTATATGCGTACGAAAGAAATGTTGCCGTCGGAGCACTCTCCTCTTGCGATGGCTTCCTCTGCCCCCTGTCCTTAGCCCACTCGGAGAGTGTATTCGGATCGTCCAAAGGGTCCACCAGGTAAGCTGGCTTTTGATACCAGAGGCAATGTCATTACCCCGTGGGATCGTCGTTATCCCCGCTCCATTCCCAAGCCAACAGATATGCCATCTATCTCCAAATCTGGTCCGCAGAACTCTTTTGCCGTGTTGGCTGATTTCTTGGATGAGGGAGTCCTGGACATTCTCGCAGAAAAGGTCAAATCGAGGCAAGCTGTGCCTCGTACCTGATTTTCTTTTACAAAAAACACATGAAAATAGCCATGTGGAATGTGCGAGGAATCTGTTCTCGCCATAAGCAACATGCCATGTGGACTGTATTGCATGAGAATCAGTGGGATGTCTTGTGTGCTGTTGAACACAAGAGTCACGGTGAAGCCGGAAAAGTTGTGGATTGCCATGGCTTTCGTCTGTTCTATGCAGGGACACAGGCCATGCGTTATTCTAGTGTGCTCATGATTGTACACGAATAATATCAGCCTCTTTTTATTAAAAATGATGTGCATGGCCGCTTTGTGGTGATTGAAATTTTATTCGATGGAGAAATCTTATGGTTACTTGGCCTCTATGCTCCGAATGATCCTTTATCGTGCCGGGAGCTTTGGCATACTTTGCAGACTTCTTTGTCACTAGCCAGACGGGGCCTCTTCATGGGGTATTTCAATATGTGGGTTGATTCTTCGCAGTCCACATCGGAGCATTCGGTAATGGACGCGCCGGAAAGCCGCAGGTGGCATGACTTGCTGTTCTTAAGCAAGATCTCTGGTCCAGGCTGCACCCGTCTTCTACAGGGTTTACTTTCCATTCCGCTCAGTATGCAACAACATGGTCGCGGCTGGACCGCATATACATCATGCAGAATGATGATTTCCTCCCTGAGATGCTTGAAATGAAAGTGTTGCAGCAATATGCATTGTCGGACCATTTTCCTCTGCAGCTTGAGATGCTCGCACAACCCATTGCACCTTTTAAGCGATTTCTGGAGAGGCTCCCTTTGTGTTTTAACTCGTCTTATTTGAAGCATGCAATCTTTCAGGGTTATATGCAGCAATTGATTGATAGATTCTTACTGGACTTCTCCTCTCAGGGCACTGCTTCGTTTGAACGATTGCTCTCTAATGTGCAGCGGGTTGCTCGGCAGTATGGAATCCATCATGCCTCTCTTTCTCGACAGCGTCAGCAAGCAGCGGAGGACTGGCTGGCTTTGGTCCGTTCTCTGCTGGTGGACACTCCAGATGATGCATTTCTACTGGCACTGGCATTGCGTGTGGCTCATCTTGTTCAAGAGTTTCAGTGGAAATCGTATCAGCAGGCCAAATTGCAGCATCTGACGGAGACTTTGCAAGATAATGCGTGTCAGACTCATAAGTTCTTTCGAGCCCTCCGTGCCTCTCCTGCTAGAGAGAATATGACTAGACTCCTGGATGCAAAAGGGCACCTGGTCCTTGATCCGCAGACTATTGTGCATATGTGTAGGAATTATTTCATCGACCTTCTTGGTTCCACTTCTCCACCTTCAGCCCAAACTACTCAGGCCCGTTCAGTTTTTTATGACCTGGTCCGTAATCAGGTTCCGTAGGACATGCAAGCCACTATGGAGTCAGATATTTGTGAGGCGGAGGTTATGGATGTTTTGTTACACTTACGCAAGGATAAAAGTCCTGGCTGGGATGGTCTCACCAATGAGTTCTTTGAGGTTTTTGCTACCCAATTGGCGAAACCATTGACGGCTTTGTTTTAGCAGGTGTGGGAAACGGGGATTATGCCTTCCTCATGGAAAGGACTTATTAAACTGCTTCCAAAGGTTCCTTCGTCGTCTATATTGAAACATTGGCGCCCAATTTCTTTAATGGGTTCTATGTACAAAATCTTTTCCACAGTAATGGCGAATCGGCTCCACAAGCATCTCCCTGCCATTGTGCATCCTCTTCAATATGGTTTCATTAAGGGCCGAAACATTCTGCACAATGTATTAAATGCGCAACTGGCGATTGATTATGCAAGGCATTCTAATTAGGAGGTCGTACTGATTCAATTGGACCTGGAAAAGGCTTTCGACTATCTGGACTGGTCTTTTGTTGCAGAGCTTATGTCTGCTATGGGCTTTGGTGATCGGATGTCTCGACTGATCTACATCATCAGTGCAGCGGCGTCTTCGCGAGTCATGTTGAATGGAGGCGTTATCGAGCCATTTGCCCTTGCCCGCTCTGTCAGACAGGGGTGCCCATTGAGCCCTCTTTTCTTTGCCCTTGCGACTCATCCAGTTCTTTCGATGTTATCTCATATGGCAGCTTCCACTCAGTTGGCTGGATTGTCGCTTCCTTCTAGACAACATTTCATTAGTCAATCCTTGGCTGATGACAGCTTTATGATTCTACGGGCGGATAAGGATAACCTTTGCAAAGCATTGGATGTTTGGGCTCTCTTTGGTCAGGCTTCCGGCCTTCGCATCAATGCGTTGAAATCAGCCATTCTCAGCTGCACGGAGTCGGATTTGCAGTCATTGAACTGGTAGGGTATCATTGTGCCTCGTGGCTCCATTGTCACGCATCGTGGCTACCCCTTGGGCGTTGATGTTCCCCCAAAGCAGCTTCTACAGTGGACTTCTCAGAAACTGGCGGCTAAGTTCCTGTATTGGAAGTCTCAGGCTTGGCCATTCCATGTTCGCCTCAAAGTAGCCCTTGCTGCCTTGGACTACTACTACTCTAAATGCTCTGACTCAGTTTATTCGTTTTATGTTATGGAAGAAAGATTCCTTGCATGCAGGCATTTCCTGGATTTCTTGGTCGCATGCGTGCACCCCCAAACGCATGGGTGGAGGAGGTATTTTGGATGCCCAAACTCACATGCTGGCCCTCTGTTGGTCTCTTTTCCGTGCCATGTGCTCAGATCATCATCCGTGGGTCGTTATAGCCCATTATTTCCTTGAGGAGCATGGGCTTCGGCATGGCAATACCCAAATCCAGAGTTCTTGGTGGCATGTTCTTAATGCGGATTCTGGATTCTCTAGTTCCTCTTCATCACTGCTTGCCCATTTGGTATGTTCCTAGAAACTGGTCCTCCAGAAGGCTCAGCGGCATCCGGCGGAGGATCGCTTAGCTGCTAACTCTTATTCAACTGGAATTGCTGGCAGTCTCGCGGTTACTTTCATGGGAAGGTAAACAAGAGCTTCGACCACAATTCAACCGTATGGCACGTTTGGGCTTAACTTTAGTCGCGGATGCCACCCTTGCCAGTCGCAATGTGTTAATATCGTTTCGTACAGGCAGGAGGATTTTTAGGATCCCTCGTGGATACAAGCATTTATGGGAATAGCTTTTGATGGTGCTCCAGAGCAGACAACCCTTTCGTGTCCTTGCTTCAGATCGTCCTTGGCAAGATTGGGACTTTGAAGGCCGGCTAGGCAAAACTTCCGCTAATCAGGTCTATCATCTTCTGATTAAAGATCATGGCTGGTTACTAAAGCTAATGCTCTATGGGGATTGCGTAAATCCCGGTCATGGTGGAGGGCAACTGTGATGGAAGGGTGGTTGAACAAGACACCCTTCAAATATAAGGTCTTTCTTTGGAGGGTGATGATTGGGGGTCTTCTGCTTGTTTCGGCTCTTTCCAAGCGACGAATATCCAACGGCAACTGTTTCTTTTGCACCACGAGTGTCGAATTCGCCCGTCACCGATTTATTTCTTGCCCTATCGCTAAGAAAATATGGTTGTTCTTGTCAGCCGTTTGGAGAGCGATGGTTGGTTTCTCGCTAAGGCCCTTTGATTGGGTCTTTGTGCAGCCCAAATACCCAACATCGGCACAGCCACATATGAAGCTCGTGTTTCACTTTCTTCGATATTGGGGCTGTTGGCTTAACTGGACCATTCGGAATGCTTTTCTTTTTGATTCCGCCTGTAATGTTCAGCGGCATATTGCTAGGCTTAACGGTCTCTTGTATTGGCAGATAGATCTTCTTCAGCATTCTGACTTACTCTCCCGGGAGAACTTGCGTCCCTGGCATATGGCAATTTCCTCTACGTCTTTGCCATGACTTTGTAACTCTTAGTACTGGAACCTTTTCACATGATGGCTTAGTGTCATCATGTATCTTTTAATCAAGCAAACTTGTACTTTTTTTTGGTAATTAATACAATTATCTTTTACGGAGAGAGAGAGAGAGAGAGAGAGAGAGAGAGAGAGAGAGAGAGAGAGAGAGAGAGAGAGAGAGAGAGAGAGAGCTACGGCGGAGAGATGGCGCGTTACGGGAGCTTGTCGTCAGACCTGCGCAGGGTTCGTCCGGTGCTCTACCGTTGACATCTCCCGCCCCGTCATGTGGCCTGTTCGTCCGCGCGCCCCGTCACGTGGCCTGTTCGTCCACGCGCCCGGTCACGTCCGTTCGCCTGTTCGTTCGTTCGCGCACCCCGTCAGTTCGCCTGTTCGCCCACTCGCCTTGTCACGTCTGTTCGCCCCGTCACGTCGCCTGTTCGTCCGTCCACCTGGTTCCTTGAGAGCACCTCCCTGCCCTGTTCGTCCGTCTTCCTGGTTTGCTGAGAGCGCCTCCCTGCCCTGCCTGCGACCTGAGCTTGCGATCTAACCCTACGACCTGACCCTGCACAGGAGCGACCTGACCGTGCGAATCTGCTTCGTTTTCCTGTGCGACGACCCCGACCGTCTGTGTAGCAGGCGGCTGCACTGCAGACTTCACCGTCAGTCCCCCGTCTCTTCTGGCCTTCGAAGCCTCTGTACTAAGAGCGACCGGCACGCAGTCTTCTAGGTTTCTAGCACAGTAGAAAGAATTCTGTGATACAGCAGAGGGTCGGCCTCCGCCGTGTGAGAAACCAGCTTTCAGGGGTGCAGATTTCTAACTCAGCAGACAGAGACCTGTGCTGCAGCAAGACACAGAAATAGAGAGAGAGAGAGAGAGAGAGAGAGAGAGAGAGAGAGAGAGGCCTGTGCGCCCTGTGTTCCACCCGCTTGCCCCTGCACTGTTAGGGTTGTGCCCTGCCGCACGCCCTCTTGGGACAGGTCGCGATTGCGGCGGACAAGGTCGCGTCTCCCGCTCTTCACCGCGCGTCAGTCCTCCTTCGAGATCCAATCGTGATAGAATATGGCTGGTCTGGATCTGGATTTTATAGACCAAACGGTGGCAGCGCTTGGTCTGGATTCTGATACTGAGGAGCCTGAGGATATGGTTCCGTGCACCGAAGAGATGCCCCCTGGTCCTGACATCCAGCCTGCGGGTAAACGTACCAAGCATACTTCGGAAGAGACAGTGGATTATCAGGATCGTTCCTATGCTCAGGTTGCTTCGGATTCTATGGACTCTCAGGATGTTGACTGGGAGCATTTGCTGGAATTTGCCAACTCTCTGCTTGGCGATTATGTTGAACATAATCAGGAAGTCTTTTTTGACTCTGCACCTGACGATGTTTTGGAAGCCACTGTGGACCCGAAAACTGTCCTGCGCTCCTTTTCGGTTTTTTATGATTGCGCTGTGATACTCTTCTTCACTGGTCGAATCCCACTACTTTCTCGTATTCGCCAGTGGCTGCATAGTCTGCTACAAGGGGAATGTGTTGATGAGATTTTTGTTGGGCCCCGAGGTTTTTTGGAGGTGCTGTTGAAATCTGAGACGCACCGTGCTGCTCTCCTGTCTAAATTGCCTTTGTTTTTTGATTGCCGGTTGGTCCATGTTGTACCATGGCGCCCAATGGCAGATTTTCAGCGTTTGTTGCAACTTGAATGCCCTGTGTGGGTTGAAGTGGAAAATTGTCCGGCTGTCTATTGGCCACTGTTGAAGGATGTTATGGCCGTTGTGGGCACTGTCCTAGTTCCTCCAAGTCTAAGGGCTGTGAATCGCAACCGGTTGTGTATGTTATGGGACATTGCAAGGTTTGAAATGGGGCAATTTTGCAGGACATTTCTTTTCCTGTGGACAATTGGGGCATTTTATGGCCGAATGCCCGGAGCAGCAACAGACTTCAGATGCTGGCCATGTTGCGCTGCCCATGGAAGATATGGTGTGTGATGCTCCGTCGATGGATGCTATCCACCCACCTAAAGTTCTGGACAAAGGTAAACAACAGGTTTCGGGTTTGGATTCCCGTGCCACTGTGACTGGGTTGAAGTACGTGCAAAAAAAGGCAATAGGGTTGTTGTTGGCATGGAGAATACTGTGCCTACTACCTCACAAGATTCCATGCGTACCTATATGCGCAGGAAAGAAATGTTGTCTTCAGAGCGCTCTGCTCCTGCTATGGTTTCCTCTGCCCCGCGTCCTCAGCCCACCAAGAGAATGTATTCGGATCGTCCAAAGGGTCCACTTGCTAAGCTGGCTTTTGATACCAGAGGCAATGTCATTACCCCGTGGGATCGTCGTTATCCCGTTCCATCCCCCAAGCCAGCAGATATGTCGTCTACCTCTAAATCTGGTCGTCGGAACTCTTTTGCTATGTTGGCGGATTTCTTGGATGAGGGAGTCCTGGACATTCTCGCAGAAAAAGTCAAATCGAGGCAAGCTGCGCCTCGTACCTGATTTTGTTTTAAATACACATGAAAATAGCCACGTGGAATGTGCGAGGAATTTGTTCTCGCCACAAGCAACATGCCATGTGGACTGTATTGCATGAGAATCAGTGGAATGTCCTGTGTGCTGTTGAGCATAAGAGTCACGGAGAAGACGGAAAAGTTGTGGATTGCCATGGCTTTCGTTTGTTCTATGCAGGGACACAGGCCATGCATTATTCGGGTGTGCTCATGATTGTACATGACAAATATCAGTCTGTTCTTATTAAAAATGATGTGCATGGCCGCTTTCTGGTGATTGAAATTTAATTCGAAGGGCAGATCTTATGTTACTTGGCCTCTATGCTCCGAATGATCCTTTATCTCGCCGGGAGCTTTGGCAGACTTTGCAGACCTCGTTGTCACTTGGCAGACGGGGCTTCTTGATGGGGGATTTCAATATGTGTGTTGATTCTTCCCAGTCCACATCGGAGCATTCATTAATGGACGCGCCGGAAAGTGGTATGTGGCATGAGTTGGCTCTTGCTGTTCTTAAGCAAGATCTTTGGTCTTGGCTACACCCGTCTTCTACAGGGTTTACTTTCCATTCTGCCCAGTATGCAACAACATGGTCGCGGTTGGACCGCATATATATCATGCAGAATGATGATTTTCTTCCTGAGATGCTCGAAATGAAAGTGTTGCAGCAATATGCCTTGTCGGACCATTTCCCTCTGCAGCTTGAGCTGCTTGCACAACCCATTGCACCTTTCAAGCTATTTCTGGAGAGACTCCCTTTGCGTTTCAACTCATCTTACTTGAAGCATGCAATCTTTCAGGGCTATATGCAGCAATTGATTGATGGATTCTTATTGGACTTCTCCTCTCAGGGCATTGCTTCATTTGGAAGATTGCTCTCTAATGTGCAGCGGGTTGCTTGGCAGTATGGGATCCATCATGCCTCTCTTTGTCGGCGGCGTCGACAAGCAGCAGCAGAGGACCTGCTGGCTTTGGTTCGTTCTCTGCTGGTGGACACTCCGGATGATGCATTTCTGCTAGTACTGGCAATGCGGGTGGCTCATCTTATTAAAGAGTTTCAGTTGAAATCGTATCAGCAGGCCAAATTGCAATATCTGATGGAGACTTTGCAAGATAGTGCATGTTAGACTCATAAGTTCTTTCGAGCTCTCCATGCCTCTCGTGCTAGGGAAAATATGACCAGACTCAAGGATGGAGAAGGCCACCTGATCCTTGATCCGCAGACTATTGTGCATATGTGTAGGAATTATTTCCGCGACCTTCTTGGTTCCACTTATCCACCTTGAGCCCAAACTACTCAGGCCCGTTTGGTGTTTTATGACCTGGTCCGCAATCAGGTTCCGCAGGACATGCAAGCTACTATGGAGTCACATATTTGTGAGGCAGAGGTTATGGACGTTTTGTTACACTTGCCCAAGGATAAAAGTCCGTGTTGGGATGGTCTCACCAATGAGTTCTTTGAGGCTTTTGCTACCCAACTGGCGAAACCATTGAAGGCTTTGTTTCAGCAGGTGTGGGAAACGGGGATCATGCCTTCCTCATGGAAAGGACTTGTTAAACTGCTTCCAAAGGTTCCTTCGCCGTCTACGTTGAAACATTGGCGCCCAATTTCTTTGATGGGTTCTATGTATAAAATCTTTTCCAAAGTAATGGCGAATCGGCTCCATAAGCATCTCCCTGCCATTGTGCACCCTGTCCCGTATGGTTTCATTAAAGGCCAAAACATTCTGCATAATGTATTAAATGCGCAACTGGCGATTGATTATGCAAGTCATTCTAATCAGGAGGTCGTACTGATTCAATTGGACCTGGAAAAGGCTTTTGACTATCTGGACTGGTCTTTCGTTGCTGAAGCTATGTCTGCTATGGGCTTTGGTGCTCGGATGTCTCGTCTAATCTACACCATCAGTGCTGTGGCGTCTTCGTGAGTCATGCTAAATGGAGGTGTTACTGAGCCATTTGTCCTTGCCCGCTCTGTCAGACAGGGGTGTCCTTTGAGCCCTCTCGTCTTTGCCCTTGCGACTCATCCAATTCTTTCGATGTTATCTCATATGGCAGCTTCTACTCAGTTGGCTGGATTGTCGCTTTCTTCTGGACAGCGCTTCATTAGTCAATCCTTGGCTGATGACAGCTTTATGATTTTGCGTGCGCACAAGGATAACCTTCGAAAAGCATTGGATGTTTGGGCTCTCTTTGGTCAAGCGTCCGGCCTTCTCATCAATGCGTTCAAATTAGCCATTCTCAGCTGCACGGAGTCGGATTTGCAGTCCTTGGACTGGCAGGGTATGGTTGTTCCTCGTGGCTCCATTGTCAAGCATCTTGGGTACGCTTTGGGTGTTGATGTTCCCCCAAAGCAGCTTCTGCAATGGATTTCTCAGAAAATTGCGGCTAAGTTTCTGTATTGGAAGTCTCAGGCCTGGCCCTTCCATGTTCGCCTCAAAGTAGCCCAGACAATTATGTTGCCAATGCTCACATATTTCTTGCCATTGCTGCCCTGGACTACTACGACTCTGAATGCTGTACTCAGACTATTCATTTCATGCTATGGAAGAAGGATTCATTGCATGCAGGTATTTCCTGGGTTTCTTGGTCGCATGCGTGCACCCCCAAACGCATGGGTGGAGGGGCTATTTTAGATGCCCAAACTCACATGTTGGCACTCCGTTGGTCTCTTTTCCACGCCATGTGCTCGGATCATCATCCGTGGGTCGTTATAGCCCGTTATTTCCTTGAGGATCATGGGCTTCTGCATGGCAATACCCAAATCCGGAGTTCTTGGTGGCATGTTCTTAATGCTGATTCGCGGTTCTCCAGTTCTTCTTCATCGCTGCTTACTCATTTGGTATGTTCCTGGAAACTGGTCCTCCAGAAGGCTCAGTGGCATCCAGCGGAGGATCGCGTAGCTACTAATTCTTTTCAATTGGAATTGCTAGGAGTCTCGCGATTACTTTCATGGGAAGGTAAACACGAGCTTAGACCACAATTCAACCGGATGGCACGTTTGGGCTTATCTTCAGTCGCGGATGCCACCCTTGCCAGTCGCAATGTGCTAATATCGTTTCGTACAGCTAGGAGGCTTTTCAGGATCCCTCGTGGATATAGGCATTTATGGGAACAGCTTTTGATGGTGCTCCAGAGCAGACAACCCTTTCCTGCCCTTGCTTCGGATCATCCCTGGCAGGATTGGGACTTCGAAGGCCGGCTGAATTTAAGCAAAGGTTTTTCTAACCAGGTGTCTCATCTTCTGATTAAAGATCATCAATGGCTGGTTACTAAAGCGAATACTCTATGGGGATTGCTACCTGGTCATGGTGGAGGGCAACTGTGATGGAGGGCATGGTTGAACAAGACACCCTTCAAATATAAGGTCTTTCTTTGGAGAGTGATGATTGGTGGTCTTCCGCTTGCTTCAGCTCTTTCCAAGCGACGAATCTCCAATGGCAACTGTTTCTTTTGCACCACTACTGTGGAATCCGCCCGCGGCACTGATTTATTTCTTGCCCCATCGCTAAGAAAGTCTGGTTATTCTTGTCAGCCGTTTGGCGAGCGGTGGTTGGTTTCACACTACGCCCCTTTGATTGGGTTTTTGTGCAGCCGAAATACCCCACTCTGGCACAGCCACATATGAAGCTCATGTATCACTTTCTTCGATATTGGGGCTGTTGGCATAACTGGACCATTCGGAATGCTTTTCTTTTTGATTCCGCCTATAATTTTCAGCGGCATATTGCTAGGCTTAAGGGCCTCTTGTATTGGCAGCTAGATCTTCTCCAGCATTCTAACATGCTCTCTAGGGAGGACTTACGTCCTTGGCATATGGCAATTTCCTCCACGTCTTTGCCATGACTTTGTAACTCATAGTACTGGAACCTCTTCACATGATGGCTTAGGGTCATCATGTATCTTGTAATCAAGTAATCTTGTATTTTTTTCGTAATTAATACAATTACCTTTTACGAAAAAAAAGAGAGAGAGAGAGAGAGTTGAATTAATGTCTAGAAAAGGCCAAATTGGCCTATGAGGCCAAAATGTTACACTTGAAAGTCAAGGAACTTTTTCGAAGTCCCAAAAAGAGTTGACATGTAATGCTACAACTAATCATATAAAAAAATAATAGTACGTAGCTGATAAATACAAGATGGTATCTAGACTAGATACAATGTGGAATTGCTCAAGGAGCACTCTCATCCCAAGATATCCTTCATGGACCTATCTAACATAGAAAAGCTGAAGCAACGAGATAGGCTCCTTGATGAAGATCTACGATCCTTTGTATTTGCAGAGGTAATATCTCTTGTAGGGGCGTGGACATCTATTGAGGTTGAAAACAGCTACATTTATTTATCCCTGTGTGTGAACACACATTATTGTGTGTAAAAGTGTGTGTTTAGGTGTGAACACGTTTTACACCACTCAGCATTAAATAAGGGTCAAAGGTGTAGGTGGATACCTTAGCTTGTATATTTAGGTCGTATCACTTGTACTTTGATGAACAACTATCACATCAATCTATTCAGCTTGTTGTGTACTTGCAAGAGTTCTCTCTCTCTTCGTAAAAGGTAATTGTATTAATTACGAAAAGTTTTCATGATTATAAGATACACGATGGGTACCCCATCATGTGTACCAAGTGACTGTTTACAAGAACCAGAGGGCCAAATAGTTACAAAATCATGGCAAAGACGCGGAGGAAATTGCCATGTGCCAGTGGCGTAAGTCCTCCCGAGAGAGGATGTCAGAGTGCCGGAGAAGATCTATCTGCCAATACAAGAAACCTTTAAGCCTAGCAATATGCCGCTGAACATTATAAGCAGAATCAAAAAGGAAAGCATTCCGAATGGTCCAGTTGTGCCAACAGCCCCAATATCGAAGAAAGTGAAACAAGATCTTCATATGTGGCTGTGTCGGTGTGGGATATTTGGGCTGCGCGAAAACCCAATCAAACGGGCGAAGCGAGAAACCAACCACCGCTCGCCAAACGGCTGACAAGAATGACCAGATTTTCTGAGCAAGGGGGCAAGAAATAAAACGATGACAGGCGGATTCCACAATGGTGGTGCAAAAGAAACAGTTGCCATTGGAGATTCGGCGCTTGGAAAGAGTTGAAGCAAGCGGGAGACCACCAATCATCACCCTCCAAAGAAAGACCTTATATTTGAATGGTGTCTTATTTAACCAGCCCTCCATCACAGTTACCCTCCACCACGACCAGGATTTATGCAATCCCCATAGAATATTAGCTTTAGTAACCAGCCATTGATGATCTTTAATCAAAAGATGATACACCTGGTTAGCTGAAGGGACTGCCAACAGTTCCAATTGAAACGAATTAGTGGCTAAACGATCCTCCGCTGGATGCCACTGAGACTTCCGGAGGACCAGTTTCCAAGAACACACCAAATGGGCAAGCAGAGATGAGGAAGAACTGGAGAACCGAGAATCTGCATTAAGAACATGCCACCACGAACTGCGGATGTGGGTATTACCATGCAGAAGCCCGTGATCCTCAAGAAAGTAACGGGCTATGACGACCCAAGGATGACAATCCGAGCACATGGCGCGAAAAAGAGACCAGCGGAGTGCCAGCATATGACTGTGGGCATCCAAAACAGACCCTCCACCCATGCGTTATGGGGTGCATGCATGCGACCAAGAAATCCAGGAAATACCCGCATGCAAGGAATCCTTCTTCCATAACATGAAACGAATAGACTTCGTAAGATCATTCAGTGTCGTAGTAGTCCAGGGTAGCAATGGTAAGAAATATGTAAGCATTGGCAACATTATTGTCTGGGCTACTTTGAGGCGAACATGGAAGGGCCAGGCTTGAGACTTCCAATAGAGAAACTTAGCCGCCAGTTTCTGTGAAATCCACTGTAATAGCTGCTTTGGGGAAACATCAACCCCCAAAGGGTACCCAAGATGCCTGGCAATGGAGCCACGGGGGACAACCATGCCCTGCCAGTCCAGTGACTGCAAATCCGACTCCGTGCAGCTGAGAATGGCCGATTTCAAGGCGTTAATGCGCAGACCAGAAGCCTGACCAAAAAGAGCCCAAACATCTAATGCTTTATGAAGATTATCTTTGTCCGCACGCAGAATCATAAAACTGTCATCAGCCAAGGATTGACCGATGAAGTGCTATCCAGAGGGAAGCAACAATCCAGCCAACTGAGTAGAAGCTGCCATATGAGATAGCATCGAAAGAACCGGATGAGTCGCAAGGGCAAAGAAGAGAGGACTCAAAGGGCACCCCTGTCTGACAGAGCGGGCAAGGACAATTGGCTTGGTAACTCCTCCATCAACATGACCCGCGAAGATGCTGCAACACTAATAGTATAGATCAATCGAGACATCCGGGCACCAAAGCCCATAGCAGACATAAGTTCTGCAATGAAAGACCAGTCCAGATAATCAAAAGCCTTTTCCAGGTCCACTTCAACCAGTACGACCTCCTGATTTGAATGCCTTGCATAATCAATTGCCAGTTGCGCATTTAAGACATTGTGCAAAATGTTTCTGCCCTTAATAAAACCATATTGGAGAGGATGCACAATGGCAGGAAGATGCTTATGGAGGCGATTAGCCATAACTTTTGAAAAGATTTTATACATAGAACCCATCAAAGAAATTGGGCGTCACTGTTTCAACATGGATGGCGAAGGAACTTTTGGAAGCAGTTTAATAAGACCGTCTTTCCAAGAGGAAGGCATAATCCCCGTTTCCCATACCCGCTGAAACAAATCCGTCAAAGGTTTCGCGAGCTGTGTGGCAAAAAACTCAAAGAACTCATTGGTAAGACCATCCCAGCCAGGAGTTTTGTCCTTAGGCAAGTGTAACAGAACATCCATGACCTCCGACTCACAAATATCTGCCTCCAGAGTAGATTGCATGTCCTGAGGAACCTGATTGCGGACCAGATCATAAAAAACTGAACGGGCATGAGTAATTTGGCCTGAAGGCGGAGAAGTAGAACGAAGAAGGTCGAGGAAATAATTTCTACACATATTCACAATCATCTGCGGATCAAGAACCATTTGACCTTCTTCATCCTGGAGCCTCGTCATTATCTCTCGAGCAGGAGAGGCATGGAGAGCTCGAAAAAACTTATGGGTCTGAGAAGCACTGTCTTGCAGAGTGTGCGTCAGATGTTGCAATTTGACCTGCTGATAGGATTTCAACTGAAACTCTTTAATAAAATCAGCCAGACGCGTTGCCAATGATAGCAGAAATGCGTCATCCGGAGTGTCCACCAGCAAAGAACGAACCAAAGCCAACAGTTCCTTGGCTGCTTGTTGGCGCTGCCGACAAAGAGAGGCATGATGGATCCCATACTGGCGAGGAACCCGTTGCACATTGGAGAGCAATCGTTGAAAGGAAGCAGTGCCCTGGGATGAGAAATCCAATAAGAACCGATCAATCAATTGCTGCATATAGCCCTGGAAGATTGCATGCTTCAAATAAGATGAGTTGAAACGCAACGGGAGTCTATCCAGAAATTGCTTGAAAGGAGCAATTGGTTGTGCAAGGAGCTCAAGCTGCAGAGGGAAATGATCCGACAATGCATATTGTTGTAACACTTTCATTTCGAGCATCTTAGGAAGGAAATCATCATCCTGCATGATGTATATGTGGTCTAACCGCGACCATGTTGTGGCGTACTGGGCAGAATGGAAGGTAAACCCTGTAGAAGAAGGATACAGCCAAGACCAGAGATCTTGCTTAAGAACGATAAAATCCAACTGCTGCCACGTACGTCTTTCCGGCGCATCCATGATCGAATGTTCTGATGTGGACTGTAAAGAATCAACACACACATTAAAATCCCCCATCAAAAAACCCCGTCTGCCAAGGGACAAGGAACTCTGCAAGGTATGCCAAAGCTCCCGACGAGATAGAGGATCATTCGGAGCATAGAGGCCAAGTAACCATAAGATCTCTCCTTCGAATAAAATTTCAATCACCACAAAGCGTCCATGTACATCATTCTTGATAAGAAGCGGCTGATATTTTTCATGTACAATCATAAGCACACCAGAATACTGCCTGGCATGTGTCCCTGCATAGAACAAATGAAAACCATGGCAATCCACAACTTTACCTGCTTCACTATGACTCTTGTGTTCAACAACACACAAGACATCCCACTGATTCTCATGCAATATTGTCCACATGGCATGTTGCTCTTGGCGAGAACAAATTCCTCGCACATTCCACATAGCTATCTTCATGTGGATTCAAAAGAGGATCAGGTACGAGGCATAGCTTGCCTCGATGAGACCTTTTCGGCGAGAATGTCTAGTACACCCTCATCCAAGAAATCAGCTAACATGGCAAAAGAGTTCTGACGACCAGATTTGGAAGTGGATGGCATATCCGCTGACTTGGGGATGGAGCGGGGATAACGACGATCCCATGGGGTAATGTCATTAGCTCGAGTATCAAAAGCCAGCTTAGCAGGTGGACCCTTAGGACCATCTGAAGACATATCCTAGCAGGAGCAGAGTGCTCTGAAGACATCATTTCTTTCCTGCGCATATACGTACGCATGGAATCTGGTGAGGCAATAGGCACAGTATCCATCATGCCAACAGCATGCTTGTTGCCTTTTTTCGCGCGTACATCTACCCAGTCATTGCCACCAGAATCGAAACCCGAGACCTGTTGTTTACCTTTATTCAAAACTTTAGATGGCTGGGTGGCATCTTGCGATGGCGCATCACACATCATATCTTCCATGGGCTGCGCAACATGCTCGGCATCTGAAGTGTGGTGCTTCTCTGGGCATTCAGCCATAAAATGCCTCAATTTTCCACATGAAAAGGAATGTCCTGCAAAGTTGCCCCATTTCAAACGAAAATGTAAAGGATGCATGCCAGAGTAGTTAATGCGTAACCAAGCAGGCCTTTTTCGAGCAATGTCCCATAACATACATAGGCGGTTGCGATTCATGGCCCTCAGGCTTGGGGGGACCAGAACAGTGCCCACAGCAGCCATGGCGTCTTTTAGCAGTGGCCAATAAACAGCCGGACAGTTTTCCACTTCAACCCACACAGGGCATTCACGTTGCAGCAGACGCTGAAAATCTGCCATGGGGTGCCATGGCACCACATGGACCAGACGGCGATCAACGAACAATGGCAGTTTAGACAGGAGAGTAGCACGGTGTGTCTCTGATTTCAACAGCACCTCAAAAAAACCCCGGGGGCCAACAAAAATCTCTTCAACACATTCCTCTTGTAGCAGACTGTGCAGCCACTGGCGAATACGGGAAAGCAGCGGGATCCTACCAGTGAAAAAAAGTATCACAGCACGTTCATAGAACACTGAAAAGGAACGCAAGACATGTTTCGGATCCACAGTGGCTTCCAGAAGAGTTCTCTCTCTCTCTGCATCTGTTACATATACACATCGCACCACTTTATCACAGCCGACAGTTGTTCCCCTATCACAGCCGACATTTGTTCCCCTTTTGTAGCCATTATCTGGAGTACCAGAGCTACATACGCACATACACATACACGACACTTATCACACTCACAGCACCGTATTTTCAGTTTCCAGTTTTTAGCTTTTCATTCAGCACTTTTATTTTGGATAGCTGGACCTCATCAGTTGTATCACAATTTGTCTCATAGGCCAGTTTTGGTCTTTAGAAGACGTTAATATAACTTTCTTTCTTTCTCTCTCTCTCTCTCTCTCTCTCTCTCTCTCTCTCGGGGGATGTCATGTTGGCTGGAGACTTCAACGCACGCACAGCACAAAGGCAGACCCCCTTCTTCGAGAGCGAAGACCACATGTACAAAGAGATTGAATCGGAGGAGATAGGACTCAACCGGGCGTTACAGGACACACCTGAGTGCACCGAATATGGCGAACACCTACTGGCGTTAGGGGGGGCACACGGACTGGCCATCCTCAACGGCCTCGACAAATGGCCCGGGTCGGATGCCCTCACATGCTTCCCACACAAGCACGCGGCCAACTGCATCGGATGGGGGGCACATGGAGCACCCACATAGAAACTGGGAGCAAGCACAGTGGACTATATCCTCGGCCCTCTATCACTTATCCCGGACGTCCAGTCCTTTAAAATATCCCTCGCCCACTCGCAGTGGCTGCCGACCATGCATACCTACAATTTGATATAACCTGCAGGTATGACCTAACCCCCCCAGCAAGCAACCCCCCAAGATTTTCCAGGTACCACTTTACCAGGCTAATTGCGAGCGCATACTCCGACCATCTCTATTGGAGCCTGCAAGAAATGAACCCCCACGCTCCCCTGGAGGAGGTCACAGCACAGTTGGCGGGCACACTACACACCTCAGCTGCCGAATACTTCCCCCACACATCCCCCTCCCCCCACCCCACCCCTCCGAACAAGAATGTCCCACAGAATAGCTGGTACGACGCAGAGTGCAGGGAAACCCGGCTCCGTCTTCAACAGGACGAAGCACGGGGAGTACACACGCATAAACAGGCACGCTTGATCTTCCGTCGCCTAGTGCGACGGAAGAAACGAGCCTACCTCTCCAAAGTGGAACACGAATTCTACCAGCTATTCTCAGGACAGGACAGCAAAGAGGCATGGAAGGCGTTTCAGGAACCCTGAGCCCAGACGCCCATCACCTCCCCGGACACTTGGCACGCATATGCAACCTCACTATACCAAGTACCCAAGCAGCCCTAGCTACCCCGGCCCCCAGGGTGCAGACCCGGATCATCCACATTCTTCAGCACGGGGCGGGTTCGAGACGCCATTGACACACTCCAAAATGGCCGTCCCCAAGACCACGAAGGCTTGGTAGCAGAGCATTTGACCCATGCTAGAGACATACTGGCACCTCTCCTAGCACACATGTTCAACAGAGCCCTATGCGAAGGCTTCCCAGCCAGTTGGTCAGCCAACACCATAATATCTATCCTGAAGGCCGGAGATTCCATGGTTCCCACGAACTACCGAACAGTCATGGTTGGCCATGTACTAGCCAAGCTCTATGGATCCATACTGGACCACGAGCTGAGCAAGTGGGCAGAGCAACACCAACACCGAGCAGCAGGACAAGCAGGGTTTAGGAGGGGGTTCTGCACCCTTGACCGTATCCTCACACTGAGAGCCATCATAGAGGAGGGCAGAGCACATGGAAGACGGGTGTACTGCTGCTTCGTGGACTTCCGCAAGGCTTTTGACACAGTACCGAAATACGATGGGGGATACTGGCACTATACGAATCGGTAAGGGGCCGAGTTCGGGCACCGGGAGGGCTGTCAAAGGAGATCACCAGCACCATCGGAGTCAAGCAGGGGTGCCCACTCTCGCCCACCCTATTTGGCCTCTACATTGATGAGATCTGAGAGTACATAGATAGATTGGGCGAGGTGGGATCGAGCCTGGGAGGGACACTGATACCTATCTTACTATATGCGGACGACATAGTCCTCAGCTCCAGCACACCCGAAGGGCTGCAGCGCCAACTGGACGCACTACAGGCCTTCTGCCAAGACAAAGACCTAACTGTGAACCTGGGGAAAACCAAGGTCATGGTGTTCAACACGTCAACCCAATGGCTCCGTCGGTCGGTACCCCCCTTCACATACGGTGGAGAAACCGTGGACGTGGTCCAAAGATACGTCTATCTGGGGATTACATTCTCTGGACCGAGATTTACCCTGAGAAAAGCCGCGGAAGATAGACTAACCCGAGGCTATGCAGCCCTCGGGTCAATGGAGAACCAATGTGCCCGCATACAGTTCCAGGAACCCCGGACAAAACTCTGGCTTTTTGACACCTTGGTCACACCAACCCTCCTGTATGGGGCTCCCATATGGGGGTCCAATCTCTACCACACACGGAGGGCCCCATAGGATCAGCCACTGCCCGAGGAGGAGGCCACCTATGAGGGATGGGACCAGATGGAGAGACCCCTAGTACTTATGATCTCACGGATGATCCGAAGCAAGCCCTCCGTACCACACGAGATCATCCGCGCAGAGCTGGGGGCACCGCCCCTCGTGGCTGAGGCCCTCTTCCAGACCGTGACCTTCTTGCGCCGAATATGGGACCTGCCCCGGCACCGATACCCCAGACTCGCCCTGAAGTCATCCAAACAGCTAGCAACACAAGGGGACACTGAGTGCTGGTATGCCCGAACAGAGACCTGGCTACGGCTCCATGGCCTGCACATGGACCACCTCCCCCCACTACAATACAGCCTAGACTGCCCACACCTGGAGCTCAGCCGAGAGGAGGTAAATCGCATCACTAGAATGGATATCATCCAGACAGACACCGCCAGGACATGGGTGAGCCCCACATCGGAATTAGGAACCAAGAAGGCTTTCTACCGAGAACACTTCCTGCATATCTCCCCGGACGGCTTCATCACCCGCCCAAGCTACATGGACACACACCTGTCTCACGGGGTTAGAAGTGCCATCGGATAGATCCGCACGTCCTCACACCAACTACGGGTCGAAACGGGCAGATACGGGGCCAACCCCCTCCCCCAGAAGACCGAATCTGTCAGCTCTGCCATCTCGAGCCAGAGATAGAGGAACACTATATCTGTAGATGCCCAGTGTACTACGAAATCCGGGGACGCTTCCACTGCCTATTCAGCGAAGGATTCGGACCACTCTCCAAGGTGATGGAATTCAAAGACCAGAGATGCTTGGGGCTCTTTCTACTGGAAATACGACGCCACAGAGACCACCTCCTACGAACCACGGAGCAAAGACAAGGAGCCACCAACCAACGCACACTCAACGACTTCTACCAAATACCAGCTACCCTCCCCACCACCGAGGTCCCACCAGCCCAACCGGCCTCCCGGCCCCCAGGGACCACCTAAGAAATAGCCACAGCGAGAGGTAAAGCCCGGCGACCACGCCCCGCCGGCCCCCGTCCCTGCAGAAGACACTGGTCGAAGATACAAGGGATGCTACGCCGCCATCGGAGGGCCCTGCCCCGCCGCTTTAGCCTCTCCATGCTAGACCGACCCATGCGGGACATCTTAGGATGAACACCCCAGGAGCAGTTCCACACCGCACTGGGAGTACCTCTAGATTGTATCTAGTCCAGATATCATTTTGTACCTACTCAATTTAGTTCAACATAGCATAAATGTTAGCTTCACTGGGACTTTTGAAATCTCCCAGACATTTGTATGCAACATTTTGGTCTCATAGGCCAACTTGGCCTGTTGTAGACGTTAATATAACTTTCTTTCTTTCTTTCTTTCTTTCTTTTCTCTCTCTCTCTCTCTCTCTCTCTCTCTCTTTTTCCGTAATGGATGTTATATTTATAAAGACCTTTAAGCCTAGCAATCTGTCCCTGAACATTAGAGGCTCAATCAAAACGAAAAGCATTCCGAATGGTCCAATTGTGCCAACAGCCTCAGTATCTGAGAAAGTGAAACAAGATCTTCATATGCGACTGTGCCGGTGTGGGGTATTTGGGCTGCACAAAAACCCAATCAAAAGGGCTTGGCGAGAAACCAACCACTGCTCGCTAAACCGCTGACAAGAGTGACCAGATTTTCTTAGCGAGAGGGCAAGGAATAAATTGATGACGGGCCGATTCCAAACTGGTGGTGCAAAAGAAACAATTGCCGTTGTAGATTTGACGCTTGGAAAGGGCTGAAGCAAGAGGAAGACCACCAATTATCACCCCCTAAAGAAAGACCTTGCATTTGAAAGGTGTCTTGTTCAACCTGTCCTCCATCACCGTTACCTTCCACCATGACTGAGATTTACACAATCCCCATACAGTATTAGCTTTAGTAACCAGCCATTGATGATCTTTAATCAGAAGATGATACACCTGGTTAGCTGAGGCCTTTTCCAAATTCAGCCGGCTTGCAAGGTCCCAGTCCTGCCAGGGACGATCGGAAGCAAGGGCAGGAAAGGGTTGTTTGCTCTGGAGCACCATTAAAAGCTGTCCCCATAAATCACGGTATCCACGAGGGATCCTGAAAAGCCTCTTGGCTGTAGGAAACAATATCAACACATTGTGAGTGGCAAGGGTGGCATCTGTACAACTGAAGTCAAGCCCAAACGTGCCATGCGGTTAAATTTTGGTCTGAGCTTATGTTTACCTTCCCAAGAAAGTAATCGCGAGGCTGCCAACAATTCCAGTTGAAAAGAGTTAGTAGCTAAGCGGTCCTCCGCTGGATGCCACTAAGCCTTCTGGAGAACCAATTTCCAGGAATATACCAAATGAGCAAGCATGGAGGATGAAGGACTAGAAAACATAGAGTCTGCATTAAGAACATGCCACTAGGAGCTCCGAATTTGGGTATTACCATGCACAAGCCCGTGATCCTCAAGAAAATAACGGGCTATAAAGACCCATGGGTGATGATCCAAGCACATGGCACGAAAAAGAGACCAACGGAGTGCCAGCATATGAGTTTCGGCATCCAAAATAGCCCCACCACCCATGTGTTTGGGGGTACATGCATGCGACCAAGAAATCCAGGAAATGCTTGCATGCAGGGAGTCCTTCCATAACATGAAACAAATGTACTGAGTAAGAGCATTCAATGTAGTAGTAGTCCAAGGCAGCAATGGCAAAAAATATGTGAGCATTGGCAACATAATTGTCTGAGCCACTTTGAGGCGAACATGGAAGGGTCAAGCCTGTGACTTCCAATACAGAAACTTAGCTGCCAATTTCTGTGAAATCCACTCTAGTAGTTGCTTTGGCCGAACATCAACACCCAAAGGGTACCCAAGATGCCTGACAATGGAACCACGGGGAACAACCATTCCTGCCAGTCCGATGACTGCAAATCTGACTCCGTGCAACTGAAAATGACTAATTTTCAAAGCATTGATATGAAGACCAAAAGCATGACCAAAGAGAGTCCAAACATCTAATGCTTTGCGAAGATTATCCTTGTCCACACTCAAAAACATAAAGCTGTCATCAACCAAGGATTGACTAATGAAGTGCTGTCCAAAAGGAAGAGACAATCCAGCCAACTGAGTAGAAGCTGCCATATGAGATAACATCGAAAGAACCGGATGAGTCACAAGGGCAAAAAATAGAGGACTCAAAGGGCAACCCTGTCTCACTGAGCGTGCAAGGAAAAATGGCTCGGTAACACCACCATTCAGCATAACTCGCGAAGAAGCTGCAGCACTAATGGTGTAGATCAAACGAGGCATGCGAGTATCAAAGCCCATAGTAGACATAAGTTCTGCAATGAAAGACCAATCTAAATAATCAAAAGCCTTTTCCAGGTCCAATTGAATCAATACCACCTCCTGATTACAGTGCCTTGCATAGTCAATAGCCATTTGCACATTTAAGACATTATGCAGAATGTTTCGGCCCTTAATGAAACTATATTGAAGAGGATGCACAATGGCAGGAAGATGCTTATGGAGCCGATTCGCCATCACTTTGGAAAAGATTTTATATATATAACCCATCAAAGAAATTGGTTGCCAATGTTTTAACATAGACGGCGAAGGAAGTTTTGGAAGCAGTTTGATAAGTCCTTTCCATAAGGAAGGCATGAACCTTGTTTCCCAAACCTGCTGAAACATAGCCGTCAATGGTTTCACCAGTCGGGTAGCAAAAACCTCAAAGAATTCATTGGTGAGACCATCCCAACCGGGACTTTTATCCTTGGGCAAATGTAACAAAACATCCATAACGTCCGCCTCATGAATATCTGTCTCCAAAGTAGTTTGCATGTCATGTGGAACTTGATTGCGGACCAAATCATAGAAAACTGAGCAGGCATGAGTAATTTGGTCAGAAGGTGAAGGAGTAGAACCAAGAAGGTCTAGAAAATAATTCCTACACATATTCACAATAGTCTGAGGATCAATGACCATTTGCCCTTTTGCATCCTGGAGTCTAGTCATATTCTCTTGAGCAGGAGATGCATGGAGAGCTCGAAAGAACTTATGAGTCTGACAAGCACTATCTTGTAAATTCTCAGTCAAATTTTGCAATTTGGCCTGCTGATAAGATTTCAACTAAAACTCTTTAATAAGATCAGCCAAATGCATGGCCAATGGCAGCAGAAATACATCATCTGGAGTCTCCACCAGTAGAGAACAAACCAAAGCCAGTAATTCCTCCGCTGCTTGTCGACGCCGCGGACAAAGAGAGGCATGATGGATCCCATACTACAGAACAACCCGCTGCACATTAGAGAGCAATCGTTCAAAAGAAGCATTGCCCTCAGAGGATAAGTCCAATAAAGATCTATCAATCAATTGCTGTTTATAACCCTGAAAGATTGAATGCTTCAAATAAGACGAGTTGAAACGCAAAGGGAGTCTATCCAGAAATTGCTTGAAAGGTGCAATGGGTTGTACAAGCATCTCAAGCTGTAGAGGAAAATGGTCCGATAAGGCATATTGCTGCAACACTTTCATTTCCAGCATCCCATAAAGAAAAGCCCATCACCGAATGCTCTGATGTGGACTATGAAGGATCAACACACATATTGAAATCCCCCATCAAAAAACCCCGTGTTTCAAGTGACAAGGAGGTCTGCAAAGTATTGCAAAGATCCCGGCAGGATAAAGAGTCATTTGGAGCATAGAGCCCAAGTAACCATAAGATCTCTCCTTCAAATAAAACTTCAATCACCACAAAACGACCATGTAGATCATTTTTAATAAGAACAGGCTGATATTTCTCATGTACAATCATAAGCACACCAGAATAATGCATGGCATGTGTCCCTGCATAAAACAAGCGAAACCCATGGCAATCCACAACTTTTCCTGCTTCACCGTGACTCTTGTGCTCAACAGCACACAAGACATCCCACTGATTCTCATGCAATAAACTCCACATTGCATGTTGCTTATTGCGAGAACAAATGTCTCGCACATTCCACGTGGCTATCTTCATGTGTATTCAAAAAAGGAATTAGGAACGAGGCAAAGCTTGCCTTGATTTAACCTTTTCTGCTAGAATGTTAAGGACTCCCTCATCCAAAAAATTAGCTAACACGGCAAAAGAGTTTTGACGACCAGATTTAGAGGTAGATGGTGTATCCACTGTCTTGGGGATGGAACGGGGATAACGACGATCCCATGGGTTAATCACGTTACCTCTAGCATCAAAAGCCAACTTAGCAGGTGGGCCCTTCGGACCATTCGTATATACTTTCCTAGTAGGCTGATTGCGGGGAGCAGAAGAAACCATAGCATGAGTAGTGTGCTCTGAAGACAACATGTCTTTCCTGCACATATAAGTACGCAAGGAATCTTGTGAAGCATTAGGCACAGTATCCGCCATGCCAGCATTAAATCTTTTACCTTTTTTTGCACGTACATCTACCCAGTCATTGTCACGGGAATCCAAACCCGAAACATGTTGTTTGCCTTTATCCAAAACTTTAGGTCGCTGGGTCGCATCCTGCGACGGAGCATCAAGCACCATATCTTCCATGGGAAGCAAAACATGCTCAGCATCTGAAGTCGGTTGCTTCGCTGGACATTCGGCCATAAAGTGCCCCAATTTTCCACACGAAAAACAATGCCCTGCAAAGTTACCCCATTTCAAATGAAAGTGCAAAGGATGCATGCCAGAGCAATTAAGACATAACCAAGCAGGCTTTTTCCGAGGAGTGTTCCATAACATACACAAACGGTTACAATTCATGGCCCTTAGGCTCGAGGGAACCAAAACAGTGCCCACAACGGCCATGGCATCCTTTAAGAGTGGCCAATAGACAGTCGGACAGTTTTCCACTTCAACCCACAACGGGCATTTGCGTTGAAGCAAGCGCTGAAAATCTGCCATTGGGTGCCACGGCACAACATGGACCAAACGGCGATCAAAGAACAATGGCAGTTTGATCAACAGACCGGCACGATGCTTCTCGGATTTCAACAGCACCTCATAAAAGCCTCGGGGCCCAACAAAAATCTCTTCAACACACTCCCCTTGTAGTAGACTTTGCAGCCACTGGCGAATATAGGAAAGCACTGGGATCCTACCAGTGAAGAAGAGTATAAGAACACGTTCATAATACACTGCGAATGAGCGCAAAACATTTTTTGGATCCACCGTGGCTTCTAGAACATCTTCAGTTTCAGAGTCAGAAAACACTTCATGATTATGTTGAACATAATCACCAAGCAGAGTGTTGGCAAACTCCAACAACCGAAGTATGGGAGTCACTTTCTTTGGCCCACTTTTGTCGTTGAGAGGGGCGTCAGAGGTACGTCTGGCACGTGGATATGCAACACTAGGGGCACTGGAGAGTCAATGTGCTCACATACAATTCCAGGAGCCCCACACCAAACTTTGGTTGTTTGACACCCTAGTCACACCTACATTACTATATGGAGTAGAGGTATGGGGTTGCAGCTTGTACCATAGGCACCTTAGCCCACTCACTGTGATCAGATTGGAGTAGAGAGGGATTATTATGATGGCTGGTATAGCATGGAAAGGCCATTGATCATGATGATAGCACGCATGATTAGGAGTAAGCCCTCCACTCCACACCCCATTGTCAGAGCAAAGCTAGGGGCAACACCCATAGTCATGGAGGTACTGTTCAGGGCAGTGACCTTTTGGCATAGACTATGGGAACTTCCACGCCATAGATACTCTACATTGGCACTAACCTCATCTAGACAACTAGCAACAAGAGGCGAGAAGAACTGTTGGTTTTAACAGATGGCTATTTGGATGAGCCTACATGTTTTGGAGATTCACCGTCTTCCACCTTTGGATTATAGGCTTGACTACCCTACACTTATCTCAGCCGATCAGAGTTGAACTAGGTGATCAGAGCTGATATCTTGAGGATTGAGATGTCAAGGACATGGATCCACCCACCACTCTCTCTAGGATCGAGGATGGAGTTCTACAGGAGTCATTTCTTGTGCCTCTCTGATGATGGTTTCACTATTCGGCCAGCATATATGGGCACCCATCTCTCCCATAGCGTACGGATTGCTATTGGACAGATTCACATCTCCTCACATAGGCTCCAGATGGAGACAGGCAGATGGACAAACACCCTAGCAGAGGATAGGACTTGCTAGCTTTGTGGTCGAGAGCCTGAGACGGAGGAGCACTACATATACAGATGCACAGTATACTATGACATATGAGGACGGTACCATTGCCTCTTCCAGGACGGATTTGGACCCCTTTGTCGCGTCATGGAGTACGAGGACCAGAGATGCCTAGGTCTCTTCCTCCTGGAGCTCAAGAGGCGCCGAACTGCACTATTGCGAAACAAGAGGCCAGCTCACCTAGAGGGACACACACAGAGAGCAGTGACAGACTTCTTCTACAGAGCCGACCCTATTGACACTACAAGCCTAGCAGAGACAGAGCCAGCCCACCAGACACCTTACAGGCCACACTGTGGAGTCACATTGGATAGAGCCATTTCCCTTCGTCGAGCATGACGACCCCATCTACCAGGACCACGTCTGAGGAGGCTACATCACAGTCGGATTAGAGCCATTATCATGAGACACTGCAGACCCACCACCAGGCATATCAGTGAAGCAGCTAGGGACCGCATCATAGCTGAGATAATATCTTTACCTTACTGATGAGATGAGATAAGACATGGATGTACTCTGGATTGTCTCATAGGCCACATTGGCCTTATGTAGACGTTAATATATCTT
Source organism: Lygodium microphyllum (assembly GCF_053477565.2). Classification (NCBI taxonomy): domain Eukaryota; kingdom Viridiplantae; phylum Streptophyta; class Polypodiopsida; order Schizaeales; family Lygodiaceae; genus Lygodium; species Lygodium microphyllum. Next base: position 31,240,196 of record NC_141147.1, read on the forward strand.
TCTTTCTTTCTCTGTCTATTATGGAGCTTCATCCTCCACAGCCTGCTAGGCACACGTGAGCTCGAATTGTAGTAGTCACTAGATATCAAAGTGTGATGTGCAAGTGGTAAGTGATGATATACAGTGCACGGAAAATTGTGAAGTGATGTGCAATACAATGCTCATATAGAGATCCCCAGAAAAGGGGTAGTGCTTCTCACTCTTAACCTCCTCCTAGCAATACAATGCTCATATAGAGATACCAAAAAACGGGGTAGTGCTCCTCAGTCTTGACCTCCTTCTAGCATTTTTTGCAAATCCTCTCGGCTCTAGGGATGTGGGTTGCTATCACTATATCGATCATGAGTTGGTGAGAAGAGACCCTGACTTGGCCAATGGCTATTTGCATCTCGTGTGGCATGTAATGTTTAGGTATCCGAGTCTCTCAATGGAAGGATTTGCTGTAGTCCTCATAATGTGGTCCATGTAGTATGACATCTTCAAGGGGAGGGGCTATTAGGATGAGATCCATCATGCTATATGTGCAATTGATAGATATCTTGTCGCATGACCAGGTTTCTCTTAGTGTGAGAGAGGTGTAAGGAGGGGGAGTCAAAGTCATGTTGGAAGGAGGGGAGGTGGTCCATGGTGATCCGATATCCCATGAGCCATTGCTCTAACTGTGCATACCATGAGCTCCCATATCTTGCTTGTGCTTAGTGCTAGCTGCCTCAAAGCCTCGAAAAGTCTCCCAGGCAATTTGTCTGGATGTATACCTGGTACTCTGTATATAAAGCTCTTTGTCTCAAAGAGGGCCTCTGTCGTCATAGGTGGTGCTGCAAACTCTGCTCTAATGATGTCATTTGGTACTAATGGTTTGTTGCAGATCATCTGTGAGAGTAGGATCCCCACTCCTGATTATTCATAGACACAGTAGACCTTAGTATTAGTGCCTGGTACATGTGGGGTGTGGGGTGCAAACTCTTTTGAGGATTTGGATAGAGATCATCCATACTCTATGTGAGAGATGGGAGAGGTTGCATGGTGGCTCTGAGAGGATGAGGATGAGGAGGGACTCCTACTAACGTACCTTGGACTCCAACACCTTTCACACAGCCCCTCAGATGGTCTAGCATTATGGCACACTAGATTGCTTATGTAAATAACCATTGTATTTATGTACTTAGCTACTCTATACAAAGTTCTTTGTACTTGTATCTTACCTCAATGGGAATTTTCTTGGAGGTGCTATTAACAGAATTTCTTCTTTTCTTGAAATAGAAGATATCTAGGGAGAATGGTGGATGTCAACTTTATTCTTCTCATGAGCATGTAGTGCATCACTTCCTATGTTTTGAGGTTAGATTTGCAGCTGCTACCATTAGAGCATGGATATGCATTTCATCTAGCATCCACTAGCTACCACCGACCACAGTAAAAGGGAAGAGGAGGCAGCCACTTCTCTTCAATTTCTATTTGTGATTGCAATTAGAGTTGGGCCACACCATTGGACAGAGGACTTACCTATTCTGGGAGAGGTTCTGTATACAGGTTGCTGACTCAGTTGGAGATTGGTATGCATTTTATGAGCTACTGCAAGAGACCAGAGGCAGAGACTATAGGGCCTTAAGGGAGCTAGAGCTATGATAGAGGCTGTGAGAGGAGTACCTCACGAGTGGAGGACAAATTACAGTACAACCAATTCTCATAGCTTGATTAATCTCCAGAGGGGACATCCTCCTTGGGGTCATTGCTACTAGCAGAGATAGGATCATTCGCTTTCACGTTTGAGGAGGATGGTCACCTTTAGTGAGAGCTTGGATTAGAGAGAGTTCACAAGATGCTTTTAGATAGTTACAAACAAAGAACCAACATGTGGTATGAGGTTTTCTGGGAGAGCCACTCCTTTCTCCTCATTGGTCACCTTCTGAGGAGGATCCCCACTCCTGATTACTTGCAGGCATAGTGGACCCAGGGACACTATCATAGATTGGAGCTGATTTCTAGTATTATTACTGGGTACATTTGGACTGCAAGGTACAGTGACACTTCAAATCTCTAGGATAGCTCCAATGCAGAGATTCTACGCCTTCTTGCAGATGTAGGACTCTGGGGACCAGCACCTTCTTTCACACAGCCCCTGAGATGGTATGGCATTATTGTGCACCACATTGGTTCACGCAACCGTTATATTTGTGATGTACTTAGCTACTCTCTAGAAGGTTCTTTGTACTTCATGTCTAACCTCGTGGGGATTTTCTTGGAGCTATTATCAGTAGAATTTTCTTGTCTTTGAAACCTTTTCGTGAAAGAAGGGGTAAAGCTACTGAGTTTGGATAATCAGTACATATAGAAAGGCCCCACTAATGTCAGATATGGAGAGATCATTCTTTTGATAAGTTCCTAAACTTGACTGGGGGTATTCTTCATGTAAATGCTTCATATAGGACTCATTTGCATTGCCAGGTTTTAGGTGGAAACGAATTAGACATTACTTATGACAGACAATGCCAATATTGAGGCTTTCAAGCAAAGCTTCGCACTTCACAAAAAGTTCAATGTGTGAGTCATAAAAGAAAAATATTTTCAATGTTCTGCTTGCAGGCATAGATGCAGAAGGAATAGGGCAACTGAAACTTCTGAAAAGTATCATAAATGCTTTTATGCTTCGTCGAACTAAAGCTGCTTTGGTGTCCAACAAGACACTTGTGCTACCCTCGCTGTCAGAAGTGACATTGTGAGCTTGCTTTCTGAATCATTTGATGTGAACATCCCGTCCCTTGCTGATGTTTTCTCTGCAATTTGATATAATTTTTTGGGATCTGTGAAGGCTTGCAAGCTTAATGCCGATGCAGAAACAAATTTATCTGTGTATACTTAAGAAAGAGTTGCCCCAGATTATGGCCAAGACTGGAACATCATCCCAATCACTACAAAACATCGTGAGTGCTCTTACTGAAATGTGCCTTTATGCAAAAATATGGTTTTATTAGAAGGTATTGCTCTTACATCCCGTTCAAAAAAGGTAGAGACAGTTGTGTTAAAAATGTTAAAAATATCAGGAACAAGCCTCACTTTGCACTTTGCCAGAACAGAGCTATAACCATCATTCAGAAGCCTCATGCTTATGCCACAAGTTGCTTGAATGTTTAAGCACTATTGCCATCATATCAGCTCTGCTGAAAGGAGTTTTGTGATGGTATAATTTCTAAACTTGTAATATTCACTGTAGATTGTACAATTAAGGAAAGCTTGCAGTCATCCTTATCTGTTTGATGGAGTCGAGCCTGAACCGTTTGAAGAGGGAGAGCATTTGGTTCAGGTAGTGTAACACTGTTATTTGGAACTGAGTGCTTTTTCCAATTTACAGTGGGTTGCAATGTGATTGATTAAGATATTTGAACTTCCAGGCAAGTGGGAAGTTAAAGGTGCTGGACTTGCTACTTGAAAACTTGTTTGCTGAGAAACATAAAGTTTTGGTGTTTGCTCAAATGTCACGCACATTAGACATTCTCCAGGTTTCCTGCTCTCAGCTTATTGCCTTTGCCCTTATGGCTTTGCTCAGTAAGCTTAACAATGATTTTTTTTCACAGCAAACATCGTTATCGATCTGTTTGTCTGAAAATAATAGTAGGATTAGTTGAATTCAGCTCGTACACAGATGCCAAGTTTTCTGTTGTGTCATGGCTGCTGGTACAGGATTACCTAGAGTTTCGCCATTACTCATATGAACGGCTAGATGGTTCTGTACGGGCTGAAGAAAGGTTTGCGTCAGCTCGTAAATTCAATGCTAGTATGGCAAAAGATACTGCAGCCAAGGAAGATTTTGGAGGGTCAGACAGCCCCTTTGTGTTCTTACTGACCACCAGAGCTGGTGGTGTTGGGCTGAACCTGACAGCAGCAGACACTGTACTTAACTGTCCTCTTCATGTTTTCTGCAAAGTCTATTATGTTTGAGCTGTATTAGATGTAAAGAGCACATTAATTTCCCTCTAGTGTCATGATAGAATAAGGTTTGAAATCATTTTTGATTGCTCATGGGAAGCATATGTTTCCTATTGGTAAGTGTAATGGGAACTTGAAAAGGATATTTGGCAACTTGCTGAAGTCTGTGTGGGGATTGTATGAGAATCAAGATGCTAGTTTGGTGAAATTCACATAAACTTAACGTGGATTATGTTAAGCATCATCGGTGCATAGTATGTATGTATGTTTATGTACAATTCAATTTTTCAGAGTTTATGGGCATTTTCATGGTTTGTAAGTGCCTTTTAGGCACACTCAAAGTGGAGTTAATGATAAAAGTTGATATGTTTGTTGGTCCATTGCACCTTAATGGTGGTTAAGAGGATGTTAAGAGAACTTTCTTTCTTCTTGCCAAGTTCTTTTTGAAAAAAAATACATTTATTCTATATATTAGAAAGATCAAGATATACCTCCAGGACATGCAAGCTGCATCTAAACACTAATAGTGACCTTGGAGTAAGGTCGCCTATGGAAGGCCACTGTTAACCATCTAAATAAACTATCTTTGTCTAGGTAGGATCCTGAATCCTAGCAATATGATACTTGAAGCCTGAAGGTGAGCTGATGTGCAAAGGACGTCCCCAATCATAACTCTCCAAAGAAGAATCTTGCTTTTAAACGAGATTTTGATGTCCATCCTTTCATGAATCATAAGTATAGTCTTCTACCAAACACACTTGACTTTCAGTTTCTGAACTCTATCCACTTTCTTGGTGACCCAATGCTTACCTTGAACTGACATTACATTAAGCTGCAATTGCTGTCTCAGTAAGCGTAATGATGTCAAGCAGACCACAGCTCATCTAACTGCCAAGGTTGGAAGATTATCCTGTCTGGCTACTTGCCATTGGTATATTGCCTAGGGCTACTATGTATTGGATGTATCTTCCTGGATGACACCAACCATAGTCCAGGGAAACTCCAAAACTGAAACATAAATGGAAATGGAAATCGCAATGTTTTAGAAGAAGGAAATAGAAATGCCATGTTATTAAGGTGCGGGAGAGAAGATGGGAAGAAGGGGAGATATGTAAAGGGAGGAAAACCAAACGAGTATGGGTGTCTTGAAGGGATAGCAAGTATAGGCCTATCATAGCCCATACCCATATCATTTCCAGAATTTTGCCACTTGACATTCCAAATCCCAGTTGCAGATAAAAACCTGTTTCAGACATTTCGCAAATAGTTCTGGAGTTTTGGGCACCTCCAAGAGGTGTTTCAGGGTGTTTTCCGCTTCTATGCACCAATCATATCCCAGAAAATTCTTGCATATTGGCTTTTACCAAACTTTGCTCAGGATTTTATGGCTAAAATACCCAGGGCTGTTGAGCAATGCACATATCTTGTAACAATGCAATGCAAGATCAGTGGTTACAACATAGACTCAATAGAGCATCCCCTCCGAAATGCTCAGGGGTAGTGTGACGCTCCCACCAGATGCATGCTTGATCATGATTGTTTCACAAAGTAACTGAATAGGTTGCATGCATTCTTAAAACTCTCCTGATCGACGTAGAAATGGTAGGATAACAGATACCATACTAATTATTATCTCCTCTGCCATCCCAACTGGCAGGAAAGGCTGCTTGGTGCCTCCTCATACACTCTAAGTCACCCTGTAAACTTGTTCATTTTCTAAAGGTATGAATAATCTGTGTCCAAGCATGATGTCTTGTAGGTGATAGTATACTTAAGGGCTTTTGATCCAGGTAGCAATGTTAGGTTAGATACCATACTAATCATTATCTCTTCTGCCATTTCAAGTGGATAGAAAGGCCTCTTTTTGCCTCTTCATACACTTTTAGTCACCCTGTATACTCTTCCATTTACCTCCAAGGGTATGAATAATCTGTGTCCAAACACGAGTGTCTCATAGGTCATGGTATACTAATGCTCTGTCTTACTGCATCTTGTTGTCCAGATGCCAATGAGGCTCGAAATTAGCTTCCATCAGCAGAAATCTCATAGAAGTAGTGCTTCAGGCTCCAAGCAAGTATCATCCTGCATCTTGCACCAGCCAGGTTTTTCCCCTTGAATTTGTTTCCTATCCCCTGGAGACCATCTTGCAAGGCATTGCTTTTGATATAATCTAACTCCACTCATCATCTCCAGCCATGCTTCTGAATCCTTATATTCTTGTTGGTTTCTTTTGCTAATTTAATTAACCACACTTTTTACCATGAACATGTAAAGGAGAAACAAATTAGGCAATCTCACAAAATCTGCGTTTGGCATATTGCATAGAAAAAAGTAGTTTTCTCCATTAATTTAATGGATGAATTTTGACATGAAGATTGTGATTACAGGTCATCTTCTATGAGCAGGATTGGAATCCTCAAGCTGACAAGCAGGCATTGCAACGGGCACACCGCATCGGCCAAACTCAACCAGTGTTGGCCATCAACTTAGTTGCCAAAAATACAATTGATGAAGTGCGTGCATAATCTCTTCTAATATATTGGTTTTATGCAGAAGTGTTGTGTGATTCCTTGTTTATAAGTCAGAATGCTGAAAGGAATCTTGTGCAGGTTATTTTAAGTAGAGCGAAGAAGAAGTTGAAGCTGACTAATGCTATCATTGGACATCCTGACTCAGATCATGAACCTGATTCCCTTAGTAACCAAAATCCCAGTGATCTGCAGTCTATGATTATTTTTGGCCTGCATAAACTGGACTCAACAGTCATAAGTAGATCAGAGAATGAAGCACAGGCCCAAATTGAATCCTTGGTAAGTGAAGCACTTAAACAGCGAAACAAACAGGTGTTGTGTGCATCAAAGGATGATGGTTCTCTCTTTCATGAAGACTTGGAAGAAAATATTTACAGTTTTGAAGGTGAAGATTTTTCCATGAAAAAGAGAAAAGATGAAGATGAACTGAATATCTCTGCACAAGAAGACCAAAGGATTCTAAGTACGTGGATACAAAAGCTAGGGGAAATTTCTGATCAAGATTTGGAGGCAAGGCAAAAGAGGAAGGGGCATTTGGATGCTGGAAGGGACATGATGCGAGAAAGTTCTGATGCTGCCAAAAAATTAAAGGCTGAACAGAGAAAAACTGCAAAATGGGAAAGCCTTGGTTACAGATCAAAGGCCCTGCCTGATCCAGGTGAGGTTGAAAACAAAAAAATATCTGATAGTAATGGCTCATATATTCATTTTGTGTTTGGAGACTGTACAAATCCATCAGTCAGTTCTCATGAGGCTGCAGTAATTTTAAGGTCAGCAATTATGTTTTGTTCTCCAAACTCTCCATAGTTCTTATCATTTCTTGGCAACATGTAATTGAAAATGTACAACTGAGAGATATTGGCATTATGGATATCTGGCGTGCAGTGTTGTTGATAACTCTGGTAGATGGGGAAGTGGAGGAATGTTCGCTGCATTGGACAGGCTCTCGAAAAATGTCCAAGAAGCATATGCTAGTGCTCATGCAGCGGGAGATTTACATGTTGGGGACCTTCATCTTCTTACACTTGATGGTAACTTAAATGTCCTTGGCTCTACTAGGACCTTATTATTTAAAATGCAAGATTCCATTCATATATTTAATAAGAAAGCAAAAAGAATCTATCTTTGGTCAATCATACTATTGTCTATGCGTCCAAGGTTAACCATCACAACTCTATCAACATGCCACACTAGTCCATCTCATTCTTCATGCTTATTCTGCTTTCTGGAGTGATTGTTCTGAAGGTTCTCTATGGTAACTTTACCAAGCCAATAACATTCCCCAGAGCTCCCTGATTGGAAAGCACTTGGCAGCATTGGAGTGATTAAGATCGGAGAAGGCATCTAGATAGGCATTGTGCTTAAAGTAAAATAATTCAGTGAGGTTTGTTACATCTTCCTGGAGATGTATTGGTGGAGATTTGATATACAGCCTTATTGAAAAGGCACCAGAGATCTAGCTGGCTCAGTTGTCAGGAGCTTCCTGTTTGAACATAGTTGTAAAAGGACAAGTGCTTCAAGAGCGTCTGATTTAGGATAAAGCTCATGGCATAGTTTTTCCATACAGCAATCATACGTCATATGCAAACGGGTATGAAAGTATGATTGGAATATGATTCAGGTCTTGGGGCTGAATCATATGTTGCCCTAATTTCACACACAACACCTTTTTTTAATTAAATTATCAAGTTTTGGTGTTTTTTAAAGTCATTTCTGTCCCCAAATGTGGTCGAGTCTGAAATAGGATATCATACTCCAGTTTTCGTACGTTTTTCATACGTCTGCATTAGCAATCATACAAGTATGATAAAATTATGGCTCATGGATTGCATCAATCAGACGTTGAACAATAGTGTGGTAGATGGAAAATTAAACATTTGTATGACCATTACAAAGTATGCAGGGACTTCAATTTTTAAACATTTGGAATTCAAGGGAAAGGGATATGTGAAATGCAATGCACCTCAGGCAGCTTGTAAGCCCTGAAGAGTCTAATCTAGTTTGCATTATTCTGCAGATTATGTTTCTAGGGCCGAAGAACTTTCTCAATCATCAGCAAATGATATCGAGATTAGTGTTGGTTTGGCTGTCGTTCAGAGTTATGATCATCGACGTAAAATCCCTCGAAGTAATATTTCTATACCTGCTTTGGAGACTTGCCTCAGAAAGGTAGCTGCATATGCAGCTTCCATATCAGGTTTGATACTTATTCTTCGAGTGCATTCTAAAGACACATCAAATGTCAGCTTTAATACTTGCTTCACCCATAAGTCTCTTCATTAGATGCATTTTACCTCTCTATTTGTAATTTTATTGAAGCTTTCTTTCTTGCATTTTCCAAAATTTCCAATAGGATTTATATGTTGGTCATAAAGCTGTGTCATGCAAAAGGTGCTCCTTCATGGGCATTATTATTATTATTGTTTTTTGAGACCGCAAACTGATGTGCATGACTGGATCCTAAGTGGGCTCCTAGAACAATGAAGACCTTTGCTTGGGGATGAGATTCGTGGAGGCTATCAAATAGGGCCACCAGTTGGAGGTTCAGTGGAAAAAATGGCAATGGGAACTCCAGAAGAAAAAGTGTGTATGGGGAAGGTTGGTCCAAAAGGGAGGTGGCTAGAAGGCAGGCATATAAAGAAAGGTAAAAGCATTTTTTCACTAGTTGGAAATGAATGTACAGAATGGCTAATGGAACTCTCGGCAAAAGGTGGATATGGAAGTAGCCTGGGATGTTAATCTTCAGCTCAGATCTAGGGGTGGGTCAATAATCTCTTCAGCTCAGATCTAGGGGTGGTTCACTGATTATTGACCCAGATAGTCAGAGCAGACCTCTGTGGTAAAGCTGATTATGAGAGCCCTTCCTTCTTCCAAGCCAGGAGCTGTGGAAGGAGTTACTGTGCAGATTAGACTATCGTTCCTGGTGATGGAGGACCATGGCAGCCTGGCATCCACTAGATATATCAGCACATCCCTGCTACAGGGCTAGGGAATGGTTTTGATGTCAGATTTCTTACAGCTATTATCCGGGGTTGGAGATCAGTACCTACAAGACTTGACCAGATCAGCCCAGCCAGTGTTGAAAAAAGGCTCAGACTCTCACTTTTCTTCAACAGTTACTCAAGGTTGAGAGCCCATACCATCAGACAGGACAAATCTATCTTGGTGGAGGTTCTATTCACAGATAGCTCGTACAGTGGTAGGGTGGTTTGCATTTCTGCTTAGCCATAGAGACAGAGGCTTTGCAGGATCAGAGGGGCTAGAGACGTGGTGGAGAACATTACAGAGGTGGTATCCCCACAGTGGACTGACACGGACACTTTTCACACAGCATTGTGCTCTTCACCAGAGGAGACATTCTTCTGGTAGTGATGGCTATTAGCGGAGAGTGCTTACCATCTTTGTACATGATGATGGTAGACTCAAGAGAGAGGATCTTGATCAGTTGGAGTCTATTAATTGCTCCTGCCAGAGGATTAGGCTTGTGGTCCATTGTGATAAGCCTTAGGTTCCGTCAGAGACTGCGTTTGGATCTTGGAAAGTTGGTATGGAGAGATCCATTTGCAAAGACACCTATGGATATATCCTTTTTTGGATACACCACTAGATTGGGGAGGAGGATCCAAACAAGGATGATAAGAGTGATGCTAGCGGCACCTGTGTATTGGACTATAGAGGGCATATCATTATCACATAGATGTTTAGTGTTGATACATGGCTTGATAACAACAAAGATCTTGTTCCTTGTTTTAGATGCAATGAGACACAAAGGCACTACATTGGAGGAGAGCCCTTAGGATGGTCTTTCATGGCACAGCAAAGTCTATGATTGTGACATGGGGGACAGTGCTTGGGTCACATATAGAGGCCCAGCTTGTAGACATAGATGTATAGAGATATCTGCTTACCTTGTCAGCTTGTGAGAAGGATTGCTACACCCGATTTTTCGCAAACAGTGGACTCAAGGATACTGTCATAGATGGAAAGCATCATTGGTTGGTATATATGAGCCACTGAATGCAACCATGCGGTAGATCTATTGGATATATCAACTGCAAAAACTTAAGGATTTGGACAAAGATTGTCCATACTCTCTGTGGAGATGGGAGAGCATATAGAGCAGCTTGAAGATTATGAGGAGGCTGAGATGCTTTTCTCAGGACTTGGGATTCTGGCATGCTCTTTCACTATCAGCCATGTATGGTTTTGGATTTAAAGACCTCTTGATTTGTTATTTATTGAGATATTGTAATAGACTTTTCCCTTTGTTGTGCGTGCGTGCGTGTGTGTTTTTTTTTCGAAGTCCCTTACATGACTATTTGTATACTGTACTTTGCATTGGGATGCATTGTCTCAAGGAGACTTATTGATAGGATTTTCCTTTCTCAAAAAAAAAAAAAAGAAACTTCTTTTCTTGGGGGGGAAAACCTTGCTAGGGAAAAAGTAGGTAGCTCATTTTTGTTTTAGCTAAGGAAATGAAATGGCCAAAAAAAGAAAAAAAAAAAATAGTGAGGATTTATAGCCTTAATCGTATGCATATTCTCTAAGGGGTCTTTCACATTCATTTGGCCTTAGTCTAACTATTTGAGGCCCGAGAAAGACATTCTAATCTACATGCATGTGGCATTAGTTGGCCACTTGTAGTTTTGTGGCTGCAAGTTCCAAAGATATGGCACTTGAAGGTATGAAATCTTGAATAGACTGAAGATGCCACTTCTAGGGAGGGTGGTGTCCACATTTTGGATGAGATCTTGGTTCTTCTCTTGAAAGCTTGTGGATAGAGTCCTGGTTCCTATGAAGTGAGTGTCTATTTTTGGGACAGGAGGTCGGCTCTTTTTTTAAAGAAAGAAAAAGGAAATTTCTATTAATAAAACCTAGGAATACTTTTTGCTGAGATAAAATACAGAGTACAAAGAAACTTGTAGACAATAGCCAAGTACATTCTAAATACAATGGTTGTGTGGACAACAAATCTAAAGGGCTATAATAGTAAGGCAAAAAAAGTGCCGGTGTCCCAAGTCCACAAGAAGGTATCTCTCTTTGTGATCCTTTCAAAGCCATCCTATAGCCTTTCCCATCTCATGTGGAGAGAATGGATGATCTTTGTCCAAATCCTTGAGAGAGTGTGTGCAGTGGAGACATCCTAGAGGTCTATAGCGTTGTTGCAACTCACAATCCAAATGTACCAAGCAATACTACTAGCAATCAGCTCCCATCGATGACAATGTGCCAAGGTCTATTGTGCCTTTAAGTACTCAAGATTGGGGATCCTACTCAAATGTTGTCCAACGAAGAAAAATGATCGATTCCCTTGAATATCCTTATATTTATATGCTAGAACTTTGTCTATGACCCAAGCAATGGCCCCCCAAGTCACAAACATGGTCTTTATTGTGCCATGAAAGACTATCTTGAGGGCTCTCCTCCATACCTTTTGAGCTTCGGGACAGTCCTATAGGTAGTGTCTCTCCATCTCCTCTAGCTCACCACATCTCACACATGCCACTGGGACCCTATTATACCCAAGCCATGTACCAGTATTAACCTTTTGTGAGCTAATAGCCGTAGGAAGAGGGATATCTTCCTAGGCCCAAACCTATCATCTAGCCTCCTCCAAAAGCATGATAAGAAATTATCTGAGATGGCCTATCCATTCCAATAAGAAGTGGTCGCAAGTTGTGCTATGATCCTACTCATTTGAATCCTCCTCCTTGGCCTGGTATTGTAGCCAAACAAGGCCACATCGCGTGGCCTATCAAGGAATGGATCTTCGGATATAAATTGCTAACCCATGTTACCATGAGGGGCTTCAACTTGGGGATGTGATTGCAATTGTACAAGGATGGGATGGATTGGGCTGGGAAGCTAGAAGACCCATGCTATTATGCATTGTGCGTATTAGAGAAGATTGCATAGATGATAGTGGGACCTAAAGGAGTAGCTTTAGGGAGAAACCTTCTTATCCTTCTTTGGTTGCACCATTAGGGTAGGGAGGAAAATATGGATTGTTGGGGGTAAAGGTGCCTCCGCCTAGCCGCCCATGTATTATTACACTAACAGTCACCGCCATTGCACACTACAGGTGGCGGGCGCCCGTCACCGTCACTTTATTCTTTATTCTTTTAGTGACAGTTTGAATAAAGGAAGGCCCGGTCACACATTGTGAGCGTTGGAGTTCCCATTTCTTGTCTCTCTCTTTTTTGCTCTTGTTCTCCCGCCATAGCTCTCAAGTCCAAGCTTCGATCCGTCTCTCCCTTTCAACTGGTATCAGAGCTCGGCTTCCCAACTCTTAAGCTTGGTTCGTGGCATTCTCAGCTTCCCATCGACTCCCTGCTCGCATTGGGTCTCCTTCCCGGCAGCCATATCCGACTCCTTCGAGCTCCTGTCACTCCCGGCTTCCCGAGCACCTTCCCGGCATTGTTGCGCACCTTCAGGGCATTACATTAGAGGTATTTGATTATTTTCTTCAAGGTTTACTTCAGTTCTCAGGTCACATAGGCTGTGAACAGTTTGGGGCAGCCACCATTGAAGCTCCATTACTTCATATCTTCATTGCCCCTGCTCAAGAACCCTTGAGGCTTGGTGTGTACCCCCTTGGGCACCTACTTGAGCCCCTACTCCACCCCAGTTGTGCCACGTGGGCTGCAGGCCCCCCAGGACAGCAGCACACTGTTTGTGCCTGTTTCCAGGCTGATCTCCATCTGCTTCACACCCGATCCTCCTCAAGCTCCAGGCCATTGGGCACTTCCACAGGGTTCATTTGAGGCATTTGCACATGTTTTGATGCTTGGTATTGAAGGCTGAGCATTGACATTGCTTCTAGGCTGATTTAGCACTGTTTTGGGACTGTCATAACAGTCCACAAACAGTTTATAACAGTGCTACAGTAACATTTGATGCTTATGCTTGCTCGGCATTGTCATTTGATGCCTGGTTGGTCCCGTATGATGCCTACATGTTAAGGGAATGTATGCCTATTGTTTGGCAACCATTTGGCACTGATTTGGGACTAAAATTTCTCAGTTTTTGACAGTTATTTCATGCTGTAATAAAAGTGGGCTGAAGCTATTCTACATGCTTTGGGTTATGCCTATTGGTTCCGGCCTATGTCTTGGATATATGCCATGAAGTATTGATCTTTGGGATACGACTTCGAGCTTGGATTTCATTCCGGATGCTTTTGGAAGAGCTTTGACATTACGCACTCATTGACATGGTTCGTGCTTGACAGTGGTATATGCTTTGACAGTGATGCTCCTTGGTTTATGCATACCTGTTGCCTACGGCTTGATGCTCATGTCACGGTTGATTACCCTATGCATACGTTGAGCTTGAGTGCTCATTGAAGCTCTACCTTGGATGCATTTTGGATTATCTGGAGTAGTCTTGATGTTACTTGGCTTGTCAGAGTTTAGATTGGGATGTATTTGATGTCTTACATGCTTATGGATTCTACATACGGATGCTCTACCGCCTACATGTTCGGGATGTACTATTGATGTATTGTCTTGGACCTATGTCATTGGCACTGTGTCTTGCCTTGGCTTGAGCTCTTGAGCTCGTACATACGGCTTTTGTGCCAGTGGGAGCATTCTTGAATGCTTATCAGACATTGAGCAGGCGGTACTTTTATGCATTGAGCAGTTACATGCTATTGAGCAGTTACAGACACTTGAGACTTTGGGATTTCTTATCCTTTGGGATGATACATTATATGTCTTGGTTCACTGTACGCTTATGAGCTGAGTCTCAGTTTTGGATCCGTATCTTTGTGAACTGACACCTACTTGTCTCAAGTTTTGGTAGTGGCAGGAACACTTTGTCCCGTTGACTGGGGGGATGTGCCTACTCACTGGCAGATGTTTGTATGACATACTTGGGTGTTGGATTCATGCTTATCGATCGTCATATGCTTATGCTATGCCCGCATGATGCCTGCTTTGGTCTTGGCAATATTTGATTGCCTTGGGATCCGATTTTGGCACTGTTAGCTCTCTTTTACTGAAATCTGAAATTTATTACAGCAAGCATATATGTATGGATTGACATGGATTTTTCATGCTGAACTATTCTGAAATGATGTACTTTCACTAGTACTTGGTGGGCAACAGCTTTGGTTACACTTTTCTCGCCATTTTCTCTCGATTTTGGTGATTTTTTTTGTCATTTTCTGCAGTAAATAGCAAGCTGTTTTGAATTGTCTACAGTCTTCTAGCTTGCATTATGTCGAGTTCGTCCACTGATCATGCTATTTTCAACATCACTAAGCTTGATGGACGAATTACTCTTATCGGAAGAGCCAGATTTGGTAGGTGTTGGTGCAAAAATCGCAGATCAAACCTTTGAGGTTGAGCGGACATCCGCCTGTAACTATGCCAGATGAAGAATGGCTTGAGCTTGATGAATTATGCAAGTCCACTATTGTTGTCTCTCACAGAACATGTTCATTACAATGTCTTTGAGGAAGAACAGAGTGCATGGCAGTTGTGGGATAAGATCAAGAATCTCTATGACAAGAAAAGTCCAGTGAGTCAGATGTATTGGCTGAAGCAGCTTATATATCTGCGCATGAAGGAGAATGTGACTATGTCTGCTCACTTGAGCCAGTTCCATGCTATACTCAAGAACTTGACTTCGCAGGACATCACTTTTGCAGAGGATGTTACTCCTCTTTTTTTGCTTGGTACTCTTAATGAGTCATGGAATGTATTCCGCACTGCATTATGTGCCTCTACTGCTACCTTGAAATTATCTGATGTTGAGAGTGCTCTTCTGCAGGAAGAGGTTAACTGTAAGAATTTGGATGCCTCTCTTGTGTCGCATGCTATGACAATTAGAGGTAGGAATGATAGATATGGAAATCATGGCAGTGGTAGTGGCCGTGGACGGGATTCTCAGAAATCTCGGTCCAAGTCTCGTGGGAAGTCACGTAGCAAATCCCGTGGCAAGAATGCAGATGTTAATTGTCACCATTGTGGGAAAAATGACCATATTAGGCCACAATGCCATGAACTGCGCAATGAAAGGCGCAAAGATAAGGGGAAAGACAAAGTGCTGGATAAGTCTTCTGATCGCAGCATAGTGCCTACAAAGTCCAGTGTTAAAATTGAAGAGATCAATGTTATGCAACCTGAGGATATTGATGATGATAAATATATCCTAGCAGCTTCTTCTAGTGCTTCGTAGATGACAGAGATACACTCTATGTATGCACAATGTTGGCTCTTGGGCTCAAGTGCGTCCTTTCATGTGACACCTTGTCGAGAGTGGTTTCATTCATACCGTATTGTTTCGGGTTCTATGCGCTTAGGTGATGATAGCTTTCTTGATATTGTGGGCATTGGTGATGTTAGGTTGCAGTTTCCTTCTGGCAACAATTTTGTTATGCAGGATGTACGTCATGTACCTGCTTTGACACGTAGTCTCATGTCAGCTGGACAACTTGATGACGCAGGATATCATGTATGTTTTGGAGACTCTGCATGGATGATCACTTCTAGCAGACTTGTGATTGCGAGAGGTGCCAAGGCTGGCAGCCTATATCTCCTGATTGTATCAGCTTTTTCCCTTGATCATGTTTTGTTTGTGGGTTCTATCCTACATGTATCTCTTTGGCATGCTCGTTTGGGCCATATATCTTTGAAGGGAGTGAAAATGCTTTCTGGTTTGCAGTACTTACCGCCCCTTGATTATGCATGTTTTGATTCATGTGAGCATTGTCTTTATGGCAGGCAGACTAGGTCTACGGATAAGAAGTCTGGTAGGCCACACATGAGTGAGCTCTTGGCATTGGTACATTCGGATGTCTGTGGGCCCATGCCTTGTTAGTCTATGAGTGGTGCAAAGTATTTTGTTACGTTCATAGATGATTTTTCATGAAAAGTTTGGGCTTATCCCATTAAGCTGAAATTTGATGTATTGGCTCTGTTTCAGAGATGGCTTGCATTGGTTGAGAATCATACTGGGTATAGGCTAAAATGCCTACGGACAGATAATGGGGGTGAGTATGTCTCACATGCTTTTGAGCAGTTATGTGATGAGAGGGGTATTAAGCGTCAGTTGACCGTCACCTACCCCCCCCCCCCAAGAATGGTTTGGCTGAGCGGATGAATAGAAGCATCTAGGAGCGTGTTCGTAGTATGTTTAGCCACACAGGCCTACCACAAAGCTTTTGGACTGAGACAGTGAGTACCGTTGTGCATGTCATAAACAGATTACCCTCTAGTGGTTTGGATTTCTAGGTTGCAGAGGAGGTATGGACTAGAAAACCTCCCTCTTATGCACATCTCCGTGTCTTTGGATGTGAGGCATTTTGCCATGTGCCCGGGGACAAGAGAAGTAAGCTGGATCCTAAGAGTGTCAAATGCATTTTCCTTGGTTATGGGGATGCAGGAGAGATGGGTTACCGTCTCTGGGATCCGCAGGCGCGGAAAGTCATCCGCAGTCGTGATGTAGTCTTCCATGAAGACAAGATGCATAGGCAGCTTGAGAGAGTTGTTGAGATCTGCAGGGTCATATTTCAGGAGGAGCCGAGAGCTCCCGCACAGCCAGTTGGACAGCCTACAACTGCAGCAAATGTTTATGGTCAGGGCGTTGGACAGGTAACTGGGCAGGCAGCAGAGCCTGCCGTGAGACGGTCTACTAGAGACAGACGTCCACTTGATAGATTTCAGCCCTCGATGCACTATGTCTTGGTTATAGATACAGAAGAGCCTTTCACTTATGATGAGGCTATGCGTAGGGTAACAGTCACTCCTGGGAGAGAGCTATGCAGTCTGAGATAGACTCCTTGTATAAGAATGAGACTTGGGATTTGGTTTCCTTGCCTACGGGCAAGAAGGCTTTGCCATGCAAGTGGGTGTACAAGCTGAAAAGTACCCCTGGACACCCCAAGTCGGCATACAAGGCTAGATTGGTAGCAAAGGGTTTTAAGCAGGAGCATGGTGTGGACTTTGATGAGGTCTTTTCTCCTGTGGTTAAGATGACCACCCTGCGCTTAGTCTTGGCTTTGGTTGCTCAGCTTGACTTGGATTTATACCAGATGGATATCAAGACGGCTTTTTTACATGGGAACTTGCATAATGAGATTTATATGGAGCAACCTAAGGGCTTTGCAGAACCTGGCAGGGAGCACCTAGTGTGCAAATTGAAGAAAAGTCTTTATGGCTTGAAACAGACACCTAGGGAGTGGTATCATAAGTTTGATGCATTTATGCAGTCACAGGGCTACAGCAGGAGTGCTATGGATCCGTGTCTTTACACGAAAAAATCCTGTGATGGTTCTTTATTGATTTTGATACTCTATGTAAATGATATGCTGATAGCAGGAAAATCTCATGATGGGCTAGATGCTCTTAAGGCTCAGCTCAAGAAGAGCTTTGAGATGAAAGATCTGGGACAGGCCGCTCACATACTTGGTATGCGCATTAGACGCGACAGGCATCAGGGACTCCTCTACTTGTCACAGAGAGAGTACATTCATAAAGTCCTTGAGCGCTTCCGCATGCAAGATGTAAAGCCTATTGGTTGTCCATTGCCTTCTTATGTGAAGGTATCACAGGCTGATTGTCCGCAGACAAATGAGCAGAGGGTCGAGATGGCCAAGATTCCCTATGCATCCGCAGTGGGCAGTCTTATGTATGCCATGATAGCCACTCGTCCAGATATTGCCTTTGCAGTGGTGTTGTGGCACGCTACATGGCTACACCTGGCAAGAAGCATTGGGATGCTGTGAAGGGTATTATGAGGTACCTGAAGAGCACTGCAGATATGTGCATCTGCTATGGCAGCCAGGATACAGGAGTCGTGGGGTACACTGACTCTGATTATGCAGGACATGCAAATAGTAGGAAGTCCACTTCCGGCTATGTATTCACCTATGCTGGAGGTGTTGTTTCTTGGATGTCCAGGGTGCAGAAATGTACGGCCCTTTCTACTACAGAGGCCGAGTATGTTGCAGCCACTGAGGCTTGCAAGGAGGCCATTTGGTTGGGTCGTTTGGTTGCGGACCTTGGTATTGATGCTATCTCTACATTGCATTCGGATTCTATGTGTGCTATTCAGTTGGCCAAGAATCCGATCTTCCATGCGAAGACAAAACACATTGAGGTGAGGTATCACTTCATACGTAGGGTCGTTGAGGACAAGTCTGTTGATCTTGTCAAGATCTCGACTCGCCAGAATCCTGTAGATTTGCTTAGAAAAGCCTCTCTACAGAGCACTTTGCCTTCCTCAGGAGGTTGATGGGCGTGGGATGAGATGATGTATTTCCTCATCCTGTTGTACATGTGTACATGTTGTATTGTCTTTTTCTTTTTCTTTTCACTCCTCACTAGGGCAGATTCGCCTTTAAGTGGGAGGTTGTTGGGGGTAAAGGCGTCTCCGCCTAGCCGCCCATGTATTATTACACTGACAGTCACCGCCACTGCACACTGCAGGTGGCGAGCGCCCGTCACCGTCGCTTTATTCTTTATTCTTTCAGTGACAGTTTGAATAAAGGAAGGCCCGGTCACACATTGTGACTGTTGGAGTTCCCATTTCTTGTCTCTCTCTTTCTTGCTCTTGCTCTCCCGCCATAGCTTTCGAGTCCAAGCTTCGATCCGTCTCTCCCTTTCATAGATGAGCAGCATCAAAGTGGTGGCAATTGATACATAACACTAATTTAGACATGACATCTCTTCAACTTTCATGGCTTACTTTTGAAAGAGACTAGATGACCGAAGAAGATTTTATTCTTCATATGCACATGAGAGTCTAGTAGTTGACACATTGCTTAGATGTAGGTCTCTTATAGCAAGTGTGACATGTGGAGAGCTAGAGGACACACATAGATACTACGAATGGGATTGCCATATGGCTCAAGTTATTTGGGGAAGAGCCTTGATGATAATCTTCTATGTTACAAGTGGGACTATAATAGTGACTAGGGGGATTGTAGCTTGGGTCACGAATAGAGACCTAGCATTATTGTGCGAGGATTTTCAAGGGAGTCATTGTTGGTGAGCAGTTGAGCATGATTACCATACTAGGCTTTCTTGAAGATAGAGTGGATTGAGGGGCACTGCCATAGATGGAAGTAGATTGCTAATACTATTGCTTGGCTCATCGGACTGTGGATGTAGTCGTGCCATTGATTTGTAGGACATTTCCATTGTAGAGATTGTCTCTAATTATCCATACCTTGCATTGGGGATGGAAAAGATTGTAGGATGACTCTAAGCATACGAGGAAGAAAGATGCTTTTATTTGTACTGAAGCACGAATAGTGTGGAGATCATAGAGTGGAAATTGATCACTTTGCTTGGAATTGCCTTCAAGATCCTATAAAGGCGATCGGTCTTTGACAAGCCCCATTGATGCCAAACATTAGCCACACCACCCAAGCAAGTTTTGTTCAAGAGTGCAATGCTGAGCTAAAATATGTATTACATGCTGATTAGCCTCTTAAACAGCACCAAAACATGCTTAATCAATGTAAAAACCCTAAAATGAGGTTCTAGATCGTTGAGGACCTAAACTTTCTATGAATAGGTGTGCTGTCCTCCATTCAGCCTTAATCTAGTTTCTGTAGATTGCACACGATAGAGCTTTGCTGCCCATTGTTTGCAGAGGATATCTCAGCCAGCGCTGCACATCATCACCCTCCATAATCAGGTGCTTGCTAGCCAGCCATTCCATACTGTTTGTGACTGTTTTCAGCCCTCTCTTTGCTGCTGTCAGCCAGGCAACCTATGCTGATGTGTCAGGCCTACTGCTGCATTTTCCGGCTCCAACTGCCGCCTAGTAATCAGCATCACTCTCCCAGCTATTGCTATCACTCCAGCTGCCTGCATTTACTGTCTTCTCTTTTTCTGACAGCTGTGTTTTCAGCATAGTCTCTTTTGCCTATCTAGCATGAGATCCAACTGTCCCAGTTGCTTTTGCTGGTGTCTAACACTTGTGGAGGCTGCCATTTGCGTTTCAGAATCCATTCAGGAGTATGACATTCTCCAACTCAATATCTCTACCTCAATCCTTGAGACACGAGAGTCCAAGATTCAGTATTAATTCCCTGCACAGTTTGTTTGCTGTATGAGCATTGTATATTCAGTGGTCATTCACTTCTTTCATTCATCATGTTCATCGTCTTTGAGTTACCCTAACCCTAACTATTTTTTGTTTTCACTTTGTGCTTTGTCATACGATTGTCTTGTGTTTTCTATGTTTAGAGCATTTCTTTACATGGTATTAAAGCTAAGTACTCTTTGCAAAACCTTGGCCTTGCTCTAAAAGCTCCTCACAAAAGATAGAACCACAGAAGGGTTTCTCTTTTCTTGGGAAAAAAAAAAGAACCACAAAAGGGTAGATGACTTCGAACACATCTTCACCACAAAATGATGCTTCTGAGCCTAGCACATTGAGATTTGATCCAGAGTGGGTCACACAGTGTGCTCCGCAAAGATCTGACATAGTCAGAGAGTCATTAGACTACCATGGAGTCCTTTGACTTTACGAGATCACACAAGCCGAGTACGATCTTATCTTGGTGCATCGAGCTCAATAGGAGATTGAAGGTAAATTTGAGTTTTTCTCTTTAGATTGGTGCATCAATCTAATGATTTTGTAGGAAGAATAGAAGTACCACAAGGGATTGGCCATCCTAACGTGGACATGAGCATGGAGTACAAACTGTCTTCCATGCCTCTCTCTTATTCTCCTATGTGAGGTATGCAGCTTCATACTTTTGCTCCTACTTCTTTTCTGCAAGATTTGGGTCAAACTCAGGATGAAGAAACTCTTCAAACCAAGCATTGGTTCATAAGCCCTAAAGAAGATAGAGTTCTCCATTCGAACTCAATAAGAGTAATTGATAGACCTTGTGATGTGCCCTTCTTTAGCTAAACTACCAGGTTGGGGAGGAGAATCTAGATGAGCAAGGTCAGAGCACAGCCAATAGCCTCACCCCATTGGCTCAGAGAGGGAATCACCAAGGAGTTCCTATTTGACTTTTGGAGGAGGCTACATGATAGCTTCAAGCCTAGGAAGATTTCTCTCTTTTTATAGCTTGTAGATCACAAGAGGCTAGTAGTTAGTATGTGGCTTGGATACGGTAGGGACCCAGTAGCACGTGTGAGATGTGATGAGCTAGTGGAGACAGAGAGACATTGCCTTTGGGATTTCCCTAGAGCCCAAAAGACTCAAAGAAGAGCCCTCAGGATTGTATTTCATGGCATAGCAAAGACCATGGTGGCTACTTGGGTGGCTATAGCATGGTTTACAGATAGAGGCCTAGTATGTGGCTATAAGGATTTTCAGGGGAGCCACTCTTTTCTCATTATTAGACAGCATCTAAGTAAGATTCTCACTCTGGATTGCTCACAGGCACAATGGACTTAGGGACACTCCCATAGATGGGAACTGATTGCTAGTATCATAGCTTGGTATATTTGGATTGCATGATGCAGCCATGCCATTGACCTTTTGGATGTATCCACAACAGAGACTCTATCAAGGATTTGGACAGAGATCATTCACACTCTGAGGGAGATGGGAGAGGATGCAAGGTAGCTTTGAGAGGATGAGAAAGAGAAGAGAGGCTTTTTTGCGGATATGGGATTCAAGCACTTTCTTCCACATTGTCCTTTGTATGGTTTGGCATTATAACCCACCTGATTGGTTATTCACACAACCATTGTATTTGTGATGTACTTAGTTACTCTTCACAGAGTTCCTTGTGTTGAGCTAAAATAAGTATTACATGTTGAATTAACCTCTTAAACAACCCAAAAATGCTTAATTAATCAAATCCCTAATGTGGTTCGTGGTTTGAGAGTCTTTAAATGGTGCGGCGCCATGCCTAAGATACACGCCCATCAAAAATTGACACTGCCACCGCTGCTTGCTCTACACATCAACTGAAGCATTCACAATTGTTAGAAAAATAATACAATTAAACCGATAAAAGTGAATACCCAGCAGTCTTCAGCTACAAAAATAAATTGGTTAGAAATCAATCCTAACCTTAATTTATTACGAGTGCGCACTCTAAACTCATAAATGTTTATTAATTTAAATATGTATTTTGCGGAATCACCCGCTTGATTAAAAAAAAATGTTTGGCTTCATGCACCTCTTGATACTCTTCCATGTCTTATTAAGGTAATATAAAATTGTTTCTTTATCCTTACATTCTAGTTTGAGCTTTAACGTGGTAGATTTAGCCCACATAGTCTCTTGGAACCTCATTGACTCTTAATTATGAAGAATCCACTTCTCCATGACCATGATTTAGAAAATCTAAGGCTTCCAAGTAGTCTCCTACCATGAAAGAAGTTTTATCAATTTCTTGAAAGAAAGATTTCAAAATTATGTATATTTGACAAACAATTTGGCAAATGTAAGAGAAGATGGTTATCATAGTGGTATTATGTTCAAAATTTTATGATCCTTGACAAAGAAAATATCCCATGGTAGGATGAGAAGGGGTTGCCTTTATGCATGTGTTATGTTATTAGGAAAACTTTCATAGAGGCATGTTTTTATTGCCATCAATGAGGCATCAACCAACAAAAAAAAAAGCCTAACAATAGAAAACCCTTTTAAGAGCATTAGATGATAGTGCTTGTAGCAATCCTAGCGGTGGGTGGTGCGGGGTTGCTCCAACTCATAACCAATATTAAAATTATAATCTTGTTTTTGATTTCTCAATAATAACTCCTAGCCCAAATGTTTCATCAAACCTAGAAACTTTTTAGTCACTCTACTACAAACCTTAAATTTGCATATTGTTTTTATTCCAAACCTTGAAACTTATACTAGCATTATTTTGTTTACTTCCATTATTGGGGTACTTCCATGTTGGTTTTGAAAAGCTATCTTGCCATTATAAATATGGGGACAAGGGTGGTGATATGTTTTGGGTGAATTTCCAAGATCGCTTATAGAACAATATTCCATTTAGTCTCAATCTCGTTATTGGAGATTTCAAGTACTGTATCTTTGCTGCCTACACCTCGTTCGCAAAGAACATTGTGGTCAAGCCTTCCCCTTGCTGTGTGCTACCATCTAGCGTCAGATTTTAGCCTTTGTCTTTGCTTGTTGGCTGTCGCCTTCACCTTGGAGCTATCACCTGGTCCTCTAGAGCT
Organism: Lygodium microphyllum; assembly: GCF_053477565.2. Lineage (NCBI taxonomy): Eukaryota > Viridiplantae > Streptophyta > Polypodiopsida > Schizaeales > Lygodiaceae > Lygodium > Lygodium microphyllum. The sequence continues at coordinate 31,263,774 of NC_141147.1, forward strand.
GTATTTACTGCTATCGCCACTTGTTAGACATTTGTGTTTATTGAGTTTCTCTCTCCTCTAGCTATCACCTATACTTCCCGCACTGTCGCCTTCAGTCTCTAGTTGTTTCCTAGTTTTTCTCTCCTCAAGTACATGCGTTTGTGGTCTTTATCTCTCCTCATTGCTTGTTTGCATCAAATCCAACCTTCTTGGGTACATTTGCTAGTGTTCGACTCTCAGAAGCTGCCTTTGCTGCGTTTTGAGATCCATCAGGAGTACGACAAACTCTTCCGCTCAACACCTCTGCCTCAGTCCTCAAGACACAAGAGTTCAGGGTAGAGTTTTCATTCTCGCACAATTTGTTTGCTACATGACATTGTATATTCAGTATTCACTCATTCATCCGGATTCTCTGTGTTCATTGTCTCCAAATTATCCTAACCCTAAGTGTGTTCTTCTGAGTTTATGCTTTGTAGGATGCTTTAGTTTATATTTTTGTGTCATGGTATTTCTTCACACCTTGTACTTCGCATTTTGCCTTAGGTCATTCGTCAAGGTGTTATTAATAGAAATTTATTTTCTTGGGAAAAAAAATGTAAGTTAAAGATGCACAAATCATTGGTGAGTGCTCCTTCTCTATCTTTTCCTTCCACTTTTAGATCTCATGGTCAATTTGATTTTGGTGAATCGTTTTTTTCATCATTTGCATTTAATGGACAAAAGGAACCTAACTCATTTCCCACTACTACATCAATTACAAATCCATTTAATTTTCCACCCACTCCTCATCTTCCATTGCACACTTCTTTCCGCCTCCATTAAGTACAGGTCATTACATTTCACACACCACACCGGGGTTCCTCACACTTAGGCACAACATTTAGGACCTCTCATTTCTCTTATCTAGGTGTTGTATCTATGATGGAATCTTGTCCTCCCACACACACTTTCGGGCTATTTCCGCCATAGAAACAATATCGAGTGTAGAGCATTTGGTACCATAGTTCACATCTATGGGTTTACCTAGTGGACCACTTGCTCATTCTGCAATATCCTAGCTGACATTTGGACAGGGCTTCAGTGTCCCAGTGCCTCTGCCTCCATCAACACCTTATGGAAACATCATGTTCTAGTGTCCCCGTATCAATTAGCACTCATTTGACACCCACGGCTTATTTCTAGCTACTCTTTTCCTCCTATTTCTTTACCTCCTCCATCTCCACCACCTTACACACACTACTCTACCCATCTTCTTAGACACCTCATGGTTTTTTGTCCTTATTAGCCAAGCATTCATTTAATGAATTGACTCGTTTTAACAGGTCTAACTATACTACTTAATCAAATCTAATGAGACATGTCTTTGACTCACAAAATCTATGGAATATTGTGTAGGGGTTGAAACCCCAATCTGATCCTGCACTTGTTCCATGCAAGGTTGTCCGCTCATGGAAGGCTAGGAACGCCTCTACTATTGTTGAGCAGATGCAAGGCTTATTACATGAGTCTCATTCCTACCTTTATCACTTTGACTTAGCACGTCCAAGCACTAGGAACACTCGACTCCTACTGGGGATGACTTGAAGGTCAAGTTAGCAAAGTATCGGTGACTCCTTGTTGAATTCTCCACTACAAGGGCCCGTAAGTCTCTTGATGACTAGGTCACATGTTCCTAAACGAGCTCCAAGGAAGTATTTTATCTTTGTGTAATAGGTGATCTCATGACTCATTATGCCCATGTTCTATGAATTTGAGTGTTAGCTACTATGTTATGCTCGGTTGTTGAATCAATTTCATATGGCATCTCTTGTAGAGGGGGCTCTTGTTGCTTCTTTCCCAAAGGGGTAGCAAGGAAAATGCAATAATTCTCAAACTTCCACCTAGACTTAAAATCAATCTAGTGAGACCTAAGGGAACACCTAGTCATCTCTCAAATCTGGGTGGCAGAGCATACCTAAGAAAAATAGGTATTGTCAACATTGTCAAAATATTGGCCATTTTGATGACAAGTGTTGATCAAAGGCTAGAGGTACAAAGCCAAAACCCAAGTCCCAAACCCCTATCCCCCATTCGGGCAATTTCCAGTAGGGGAGGGAGGGTGGTAGCAACCAATCTCAAGGGCAGTGGAGAGGTCAGACTCACATTGCCATCGGTCAGCCATTACAGTCGACAACATTCTCAATGCTAGAGGACTTGTTTGAGTGGTTTGTTGAGGCCTACATCGTCTCTTTAGAGACATTTCACGATGCGAGTCTCGTTTACATTTGCGAGTTGCCTCCCGATGAGGTGATTGCGGAGGCCCATTTGTCACAGCCGAGTATATCAGTACCCACTTGGATTGTGGAGAGTACTCCTTGATCAAGATTCAGGCTCACAGCTGCATTGGTTTTCCCATTGACTAGGGCCTGGATCACACTATGCTAGATGATATCTATGATGTCCCCTAGCTTGGAGTGAACTTGTTATCTGTCTAGTAGCTTTGCCAGTTGGGGTGAGTAGTCTTCTTTACACCAACTACAGTCGAGATCATAAAATCTCAGACTAGTTTAGAGATTGCTCGTGGTGAGGCACAACCTAGTGGCCTATACCGCATGACTCATTTTCTCTCTGAGCTAATAGCAGTGAAGCATTGCTTCTAGGCTTTAGCCACCACATGGGAGTCTTCAAGTGTAGTGTCTTTCGTATTTCCTCTTAGGGCATCTTGGGTATGATTCCCTTTATGAGCTATCACATTGATAGATGTTGAAGGGCCTTCCATGCTTGAAGCTGTCATGCATCATACCCCATTTCCATAGTAATCCACTCATAGAGTTGTGGCTCCTCTAAGATTGATTCACATTGATCTTTGTGGACCGACGCCCACTTCCACCTTGAATGGCACCCTTTATTTCTTTTTGATTATGGGCAATTTCTCTAGATACATGTAGGTGTATTTTCTCAAGCAAAAGTTAGATGCTTTTACATAATTTTCTGCTTGGGCGGATGAGGAGTTCACTTGGGTTCTTGGTGGGACCCCATCACCGCAATGAGATGTCTTGGATGCCATGTGGGGATTAATATTACCTCAGAGCAATGGTTGGCACCTCTTCTTGAGCATCAAAGAGAAGCTCCATTGGAGCTTAACAAGGCTTTCACTAGCAAAGAGAGCAGTGATCACAAACTAGGTTCTTCTTGCAACCATATGGTATGTCACTTCTTATTAGGCATTGTCTAGCTAATGCATTGGCTAGGTGAAGCTCATTGTTAGGGGTCTTTCTAGGGAGGAGCCTTGGAAGAAACTTTTGATAGGGAGGCTTGAGTATATCACACGCATAGATGGAGGACTTTGGCAGCCTAGCATTTGGTGGACTGTTCAGGAGATTAGAACTAGAGACTCAAGGAGCAGCTTTGAGGTCAAATTTGTAGAAGCAAATGTAGTCTCTTCTCTCTAATCACTATTTGGGATCAGAATTGGGTGACACTTCGGACAGAGGACTCTATCTTGGGGGAGGTTTTGTTTACAAGTTATCTCAATGGGAGATTGGTTTGCATTTTACGTGCTACCATAGGAGGCTCAAAGGCACAGCCTACAAGGTCTTAGGGGAGCTAGTGCCTAGTTGTCTCAATGGGAGATTGGTTTGCATGTTATGTGCTACCATAGGAGGCTCAAAGGTAGAGCCTACAAGGTCTTAGGGGAGCTAGTGCTATGACTAGGGTCATGATAGAGGGAGTAGCTCCTGATTGGAGGAGGGATGCAGCCTTGTGAGACTCGGGTTTGTCTTTTCTCTGCATGGAACATCTTTCTTGCAGTCATTATGACTAAGAGAGACAATACATTTGCTTTTATCGTTGAGAAGAATAGCCACTTCCAACGAAAGGACTTGGATTAGATAGAGTTCATAGGTGTAGAGGATGAGCATGCAATAAGAGTACAGGAAGTTTGTACGCAAGTGACGAACAAAGTATATAGAGAATCAGAAACTTTGACTTTTGAGGATGACAATAGATAGCTTATGGCTCGCAACCGTGTGCTTCTGTTAGGAAGCGCCAATAACACTTGGAAACATGAGAGAGAAGAGGTTGTGCATCCAAAAAAGTGTGGCTTAAGCTTTTCAGACGAACCACAAATTGACATGCTAAATAGAGCATTGCATGCATGCTTTTTCAAGCATGCAACCAAAATTAACAACCAAACGTATATTCGATAGGTTCATGAATAATGCTTGGTATTTAGTGTAATGGCCTTTTGGGCTGGAGGGATTGCCCCTTCGGAAAGGGGCGCCACCTATCTTTGCACCTTCCCCCATCCATTTCTTGATAGGCCATGGGACATGGCATTCTTTGCCTACATTACTAGGTCGAGGGGGAGGATTCAATTGAGTAGGGTTAGAGCACAACTAGCGTCCACCTCCGATTAGCATAGACTGGCCAATTCAGACCATATGTTATCAGATATTTTGGAGGCAGCTTGATGACAGCTTTAGGCCTAGGAAGACATCCGTCTTCCTATGGCTATTAGATCATGGGAGCTTAGCAATTCGTACTTGGCTTGGATATGGTAGAGACCTAATTGCATGTGCAAGATGTGGTGAGCTAGAGCAAATACAAAGATATTGTCTATGGGACTGCCCTAGAGCTTAGGAGGTATGGAGGAGGGCCCTCAAAAGGATATTCTGTGGCATAGCAGAGACCATGGTTGAGACCTTGGGGGTTGTAGTGTGGGACAATATCTAAGCGAGGTCCCCATCCCAGATTACTCACAAGCATAGTGGACCCAAGGACACTGTCATAGATGGGAGCTGATTACTAGTATTATTGCTTGGTATATTTGGACCATGAGGGCAGCCATGCTGGATGTATCCACAACAGAGACTCTCTCGAGGATTTGGACAAAGCTCATCCACAATCTCCACACGAGATCAGAGAGGATGTAGGGAGGCTTTGAGAGGATGAGAAGGAGAGAGGCCTTCCTCTGGAGCTAGGACTTTGGCAACTTTTTCCATATTTTCCCTCAGATGGTCTGCCATTATAGCCCACCAGATTGGTTATTCCCACAACTATTGTGTTTGTGATGCATTTAGCTACTCTTTACAAAATTCCATGTACTATTTTCTCCAAGGTGTTATTAATAGAATTTTCTTTTCTCAGAGAAAAAAGCTCTTGCACTAGATTTATTATAGCCCTGATGTAGCTTTGTAGCTCTATACAGTACTAGTTGGCCAGATGCATTTGCTGATTAGATTTGAATTAGCCTCATGTAGTCTCATACATCTTGTGAAGATGGAGGAATAGAATTTGGGCAGTTCCCTATTTTCCAGAATCAGAAGCATTTGGACCCCATTATGGTTACTCTGTTTCCACTAGGAGGATAAGAGCATCCCATGTACGACTTGGCCAGATACATTTGCTATTTAGATTTTGATGTACCTCAGATAACTTTGTCATCTCTCTGTCTACTGAATGTATACGGAATCTTGCTGACCTGTCAAGCTTGATTTAGTGTTTTGGGGTCCCAATGTACTTTTAACTATTCCATCCTTTAATTTTAATCTGCTCAGTCAGTGGATTAATGCAGCCCAAGCGGAAGTCAGGAGTTTTAATAATCGGCCTCCAATCTGAAGTTGTAATTCACCTTCATGGATGGAATTTCACCATACACCATGTAATGGAACAGTAATGAAGTCAAACTTTGAAGCCTATGTACCATCACGTAATTGATAGATACTACCTTGGCCAAACCTTGAAGGTTGTCAGAAAAGAGGAACTTTCTATATGGAACTTGATAGTCCTAACCTAAAGTTGGGATATGCTCCAACATGGGCATTTTGAACCTAGGCTTCTGAATGAAAATTTGTTTCCTTCATGAGTAGCTAAAATTTATCATGCTGCGAAGTTCAAATATGCACACTACATGTTTTTATGATTGGTGAGATTTGTTTTGGTGAGGATGTGTTAAAAACTTAATTGGTTTTGAAGCTTAGAGTCTGCAGTGGTCATACATGAGTTAGTAGTTTCTATAGCAGCAACTGTCTCAACTTCACACAAAGCATACAATCCATGAACTTGCTGAATGTAACAAATATAAGGTGTAACATGTGGATTGGTCAAACCATCTTTTGCAGCATCAATACACATGCCTCGTATCAGCAGTCATGCTGGACAAGATCGGAAAGAGTGGTACACAATAGAGCGCATTCTTCGCAAATATGCCAGCTTGACTGGTGTTCAAATTTTCGTGTAAGTTGTTCAACTCAATAACATGTTTGCAGTGAAGTTAGGGGAAAAGAATCCTTTTGATATGATTATTTTGCGAAACATAGTGTGGATTTGGTTGTTTCGTGCAGAAAACCTCTCATGCACCCAAGGGGAAAAAGCCATGTTTGTTTGCTGAGCAGTGAGATCAGCTATAAGGTCCCGTATCTGAAGCCACTGGTAAATGAGGGTTCTCAGGTCTAAATGTTTGGGTAGGATTATGGGTCACAGCATATGCAAAAGTCTGGATTGCATGAGAAAATGGAATGTCTGTCGTATTGCAAGGCATTGTTTGAATCCAAAAACAAAGCAATCGCTCCATGATAGGTTGTGGGTATGCATAGTACTTAGGAAGGTAGGCTGACTCTGTGAAACCAGATTTTCTGAACTCCATGGCAATCCCAAAGGCAATGGTGAGGGATTTCAGCTGGTACTCCACAATGTTGAAACTTAAATATGGGTCACAGCATATGCAGAAGTCTGGATTGCATGAGAAAATGAGATGTCTGGTGTATTGCAAGGCATTGTTTGAGTCCAAAAACCAAGCAATCGCTCTGTGATAGGTTGTGGGCATGCATAGTACTTAGGAAGGTAGGCTGACTCTGTGAAACCAGATTTTCTGAACTCCATGACAATCCCAAAGGAAATGGTGGGGCATTTCAGCTGGTGCTCCACAAAGTTGAAACTTAGGGGAGTGAACGCATGTTAGGTAGCCAGGTATGATGTTTATAATTACTACAATGCCATACAGACAACAAAAATATACAGACCTTATGTGGTAGGAGGAAAAAGTCATGTGCATTATGAGACCCAATCAAAAAAATCACAAGTGAGGTCTTTCGAAAGCCTCAAATTTAATGTTGTAAGTTATCTAATACTAGACGGGGAAAGTGATGGTTGGACATTAGGGAGTGGGAGAAGGTATATGTCAATGCCACTTGCTAGGATCCAACTGCAAGTGCAGAGAGGGCAATGCTCCAGATGTGCTTTGTGCTAAGTAGGATACCTTTTTCTTTTTGTTTTGGTTTTCGGGAGCGGGGAAGCGGGGGGGGGGGGGGGGGGGGGGGGGGGGGGGGGGGGGGGGTTTGTGTGATTGATTGTGTGCGGGTTTTGGTTGTGGTAAATATACCATCATTGTTCAAGAGGATCCACAATCCTGATCCTCTACAACCTTGGTCTTTGGGGGCGGATGTAGATATACCACTGCTGTATAAGAACACCCATAATCTTGATCTGCAATGAGTGACAACCACCAACATCTACTATTGTATAATGAATGTTAAATGACAGAACTGAAATGGGCCATCTGTTGGGGTTATCATGAGAGTGCACCATTAGAATCAACCACAATGAAGGTGTAAAAGATTCTCCTACTAGGGAGCAAACTGGAACATTGCATCAGTGTTATCATGAGTGTGTACCACGAAACTACCTGGAAATGGGAACAAAAACCTATCTAGAGTATAGCCCATGGATCTACCAAGAGAATGGAATAGTTAGCCTCACTTGCCATTAAGAAGAAATGTCGAGACATTGGAAGTTGGTGATTGCTGTTGTGGATAGCTAGTGAAAAGTACCATGTTTGGCCAGGAGACTGCACCATCTTTCAAGGAGTATTTGGACGTGAGGCAAAAATACCATTATAGTAGTAGGATCGAGAATCAAAGGAATGCCTCCACGGAAGTGAAACCAAAGAGTTTAATTTGTATAGACTTTAGGAGTTGGATCAAGAACAATGGTGTTCTTTTACTACTTACAGTTTTTGTAAGTTTTAGAGGAATAGGATCACTCATACTGAGGGATCTTTTTGTGTACAATTAAGAATTTGCACACTGTAATTCTTTAGGCAAGGGTGTCCTCTGGTGCATTCTAAGAAATTGTCGCTCACATTTCCTTATTATGTATGGACAAGCTTGCAAAGCAAGGCTTGTTGCTTGGTCTGAAATTGCCCACCAAAGTTTCTGCAATTTGCTGGCGCAAATCTAGGTTGAGGATTCTTTTCTCTTTCCCATAAATATTGAGCAAGATGTATGGGAGTTTGTGGTAATGCCCATTGGTCCACTTTGCCTACACATAGTCTGGCATGGAAATCTTACTCAAGTATTAGCCAAGAATGAAGGGGCCTCTTATGTGTGACCCAAGCTACTACCCTCAAGGTCACTATCATAGTCTTAGTTGTTTAATGAAAGACCATCTTGAGGGCTCTCCTCCACACCACTTGGGCCGTGGGGGGTTGGTGGGGGGTTGGTGGGTGGGTGGAGAGAGAGAGAGAGAGAGAACGCTTGGGGCTGTAGACAATGAGAGACGCCATTCCTAGGTAGTCCCATCTTTATTCCTTTTGTCGCATCGACCGGTACTTTTGGGTGCCGCAAGGCTATTGTCACATTTGGTTGACCTTGCAAGAGCAGCTTCAGCAATATAATCCATTGCTTGCTTTTCAACCTACTTTCCCTTGGCAAGACTATATGTTTTTGAAACATGATGATTTTAATAAAAGGTCGGCTAATCAGATCTACCATAAGATGGTAGAGGATAAGAGATGGGTTACTAAGAAAGCCAATAAAGTTTGGCATGCTCAAGATAGCAGAGTGAAGTGGTGGGACAAATTCATTCAATTGTGGAGGTCCAAGATTCCTTATCAAGGGAAAGTTTTTATGTGGAGACTACTTATTGGAGGTCTTCCCACTAGGGATGTGCCATGCGCCTGCAATATATTACATGGCAAATGCATCTTTTGTACTACATGTGATGAGACTTTGCTTCATCTCTTCATCTTCTACTCTCTAGCTAGACAGATTTGGAGCTTTGTTTCCCATGTGTGGACCTGTGGCAGTAGATGCCCATTCAGTCTTGGGTCTTGGCAAGATCCCTTCTTCCCCTGGTTTGTAATCAGATCATCTCTACCTCTTTCATTTTCTCAAATGGACAGATCTTTGGCACATTTGGCGCACCCACAATGCCTTCATTTTTTATTCGGCCTCAGGCATCCATGGTCATGTGGGCGCGTGTTTGAGGATTACTATTGCAACACATCTCTTCCATGGTTTCAACAGACCTGGTCCTCCCTAATGTGGCTGCTCCTTGGCTGGATATTGTTTGCTCTATTTCTATCTTGTCACAAGCATGATGTTTGTGTTCTAGGTTTTGGTAAATTTTTGGCTTGACATGTGCATTGTTAGGATTCCCTAGCTGGCCAAAAGGCTTGTTTCATGTGACTCGTCACCTTTCTATTTGGTTGGTTTGAAGGCCTAATGTAAATATCTCCATACAGAAAAAACAGAGAGAAGAGAGAGAGAAATATATATTAACGTTTGCAAAAGGCCAATGTGGCCTAAGAGAAAAAATCAAAGTATAACTACGCCCAATGTCATCTCATCATGAAAGTGAAAGAAAAATGCATGCTCTACTACATCTTTCCCAAATGTAAACTGATACATAAATTGGGTCATCCATGCTGGGGAAGTGTTGAATACCATGACTTTGGTTTTTCCAACATTCACTGTGAGATCTCTTATCTTTGCAAAACGTATATAGTGCGCCCAAGTGATGTTGCAAGCCCTTTGGTGAGTTTGAAATGAGTACAATATCATCAGCGTATAGTAGTATCGGTATTAACATTCCAACTAGTCTAGCTCTAGATCCGCCTCCCCTATCAATGTAGTTAGATACCTCATCTATGTATAGTCCAAATAGCGTGGGCAAAAGCAAGCATCCTTGTTTTACTCCTTCCTATAGTGATGTCAATCCTCTTAGACATCCCTCTAGGTGTGTGCATACAGCCTATCACCCTCTCATATAATGCATAGATGCCCCGCCGCATACCCTCTAGCATTCCAATCTCTTGCAATCTCTACATGACATGTGCTCAAGGTATTGTGCCAAATGCTTTACGGGTATCCACAAAGCAACAATAAATCCTCTTGTTTCAGGCTCAGCCCTCAATGGTCGCCTTGAACATGAGGATATGATCCATTGCAGTGTATTCACATCTAAAGCCAGCATGCCCCTTTGCTCTCCTGTCCTGCATCTCACCCCATGCACTAAGCTCATGCTCCAATAGCAATCCATATATTTTAGCCAGTGTGTGGCCAATCATGGTGGTTGTGTAGTTACTAGGGGCCAGATTGTCACCACACTTAAAAAGAGTGGGACTGTAGTATGGTCTGACCTTAGTTCAGGGAATCCTTCACATACTGCTCTGTCGAACATAGATGCCAATATGGGTGCCAGTGTATCACATGCTGTCAGAAGTGCTGTTGCATTAGGCTTTCCTCATCCTGTGCCCTCCCACAACTAGAGTACATACACACATGCATACAAATGTGGGTACACACACACACACACACATATATATATATAGATAGATAGATAGAGAGAGAGAGAGAGAGAGAGAGAGAGAGAGAGAGAGAGAGAGAGAGAGAGAGATTTTTATTGCTGTGGTTGCTTTTCAGGTATTACTATAAGCGAGCTAACCAAGATGAAAATTGAGGCACTAAAGTTTCAGCTAGTAGGCTAAAAAGATCCTGCATATCTATGTAAATCAATGTATCAAGCTTTCATATTGTTGTGGCCCCGATCCATCCTTTATGTTGAACATGAGCTTTAAGCCCTTTATCAAAGTAATAGTTTGTAAAGTAGTCTTTGCATTTGTATATCTAGGTCTGTTTTTGAAGGAGTGTTGCCATATTTTTCTTGTTCAGAAAAAAGACAATTCTAATAATAATCCAAGTATCCCAAGGCAAAGCATAGTGTCCAAAACGGGCCTGTAATACAGAGTTCTTGTACTAAACTAGGCGTAATTGATCACTTCCAACAGCCACCTCTGAACTTGGATCTGCTGTGCTAGTGTTTCTTATTCGCCAATGCATAACGTAGCATAGCACAATGCTATGTATTGTGCACGGATGGGCAAAGGCTGGGCAAAAGGCGGTTTTCGTTCATGTGCGGAACTGCCAAGACCATTGAGTGCTTCTTGATGATTGCCTTTGCTATCAAATTGACAGAAACGAGATTCGAGTTTTGATGGGGCCGTCGTTTCGCCTTCTCATGCAGACAAGCTCCTGAAACAAAGCTTTGAACTTCCATTAACAGCGAGCTTAGTTAATATCGTCTCTTAGAATATTGTGGCGTATTCTGTATGATTCTTGCTTTCAACAGCGAGGCCGTTCAACCGAGGCTTGATTAATCTCGCGATTGGCAACCCAATTGGTAGAGGGGACTGCGTGTGTTGCGACACTAGGGACTGTAAAATGTGAACTCTGTAGTAGCTTCGATACTCATCAAACTCCAACGATGCAAGCAATGGCACGCACCCATGTCGTACATTTTGTTAGCATCTTGTCACAACATGGTCTCACAATTGTACGGAGGCATGCTCTAATTGTTATATCCCCCAAAAAAAAGATTGGTCACGGTTTTATTGGGTTGAGTGTTGATTTAGTTTAACTCTCTTCTAAGCAAAATCTTGAGAGAGAAAAGTTAGCCCTTGCTTTAGGAAGTAAGCACTCTTTAGGAAGTAAGGTAGTGCTGCGAGCTCTTCTTGGATGTAAGAAAGGCAATGCTTTAGCATATACCAATTGACATTTGCATTTCTTATGCAAACAACTCTTTTTTTTCCTAGTTATTCTGTGATATGATCATATCACATATGGCTTATTATGTTGAAATAGTGAGGACAGAATATGTGATCCACTCCAAAGGTATGGGATGGGCACTTCTTATTCACGCTCTATGGAAGCAAATATCTAAAACTCTTGATAATACACAGCTTGTAATTAACACCATGTATTTTGGACAAGAAGCAATGCAAAAGTGCTACTTGTACAATGTAATAATTGCATTATGTTGTGCCAAAGATAAGCACATGGTGTGGTTATTTGAGCTAATGTTGCATTCGCTTCAAATTTCCACCAAAATGTGACTATGTGGCACAATTAGCAATTATAAGAAGCAAAGGTGGGATATAGAGTCATAAGAAAGAAAATAGAAACTTGTCACTTTATACTTTACATATTTTCTTCAAGCTCTTCTTTGTGAATTGGATTGTAGCATGATCAATTTTTTGTTTTGGGGCTAAGCTTAAACATCATTTTTTTTCGTTTTGGGATCAAGCTTAAACACCAAATGTTATGCAAGTTTCAATAGATACAGAGAGGATATGTGGACACAAAAAGAACACCCATCCACAATCGTTTTCTTGCAGAGAGGATATGTGTCCACATATCCACACATTGTATATACAAGATGAAGCTTACTCAAGAACACAAGAAGAGAGATGAAGGCTAAAACGTTTTCTTGTTGGTTTTTTTTCTTTTTTCACACACTATACAATGTACACAAAGTATATATAAGATACAATATAAAGGAAAGTTGCTTACTAAGTCAAGCAATGCATAATCGATTACACTAATCGACTGGCGCTATGTCTTTGTCAGCTATAGGTAGGTGTAACAAACTAAATATAATAAGTGATAAGTCAGTGGTCATGTGAGTATCATAAGGACCACCAACGTGCTAAGTGTCGATGTGCAGACTCATCTAGCTAGGCGGTCCATCATCAATGTTCGCACGTGTTGAGCTTGCCATCTCAACACTCTCTCTTAAGCTGAACTCTATCTCTGCAACTCCAAGTAAGCTTCGAAACTTTTGAAGCTTCTCTGCACTCAATGTCTTTGTGAAAATGTCAGCTATCTGATCCTGTGTGCTGACATATACCAAGTCAATTTCTCTTGCAAGTATATTTTCTCACAAAGTGGTAGTATTCCTCAATGTGTTTTGTCTTAGCATGGAACATTGGATTCCTAGCTAGTTGTATGTTGCTCATGTTGTCACAATGAATGACAATTGGATCATCTCCCTGCACGTCCAAATCACCTAATAACTTTTGCAGCTATACCATCTCACATGCTGCCATAGCAGCACCTTTATACTCAGTCTCTGTACTCAATAAAGTAACTGTAGATTGCTTTTTGCTGCTCCTTGTAACTATTGCACTACCAAGGGAAAACATGAATCCACTTATATATCTTCTGTCTGATTTGCTGCCAGTCCAATCTGCATCTGTGTATCCAAAGACCTGTACGTTTTTACCTGCCTCATAAAAAAGTCCATAATGTAAAGTGGACTTCACATACCTCAATATACGTCTAACTGTATCCAAATGAGGCTTTCTAGGCATCTATATAAACTGATTGACAAGGCCAACTGCATAGCTTAAGTCTAGCCTTGTGATAGTCATGTAAATCAAACTTCCTACTATCCTTCTAAACATAGTAGGGTCTTCTATCACATCTCCAACATCAGCACTCAACTTCACATTTTGCTCCAATGGTACTGAAAGGCGCTTACATGCTATCATACCATATTTTGATAATATATCCAAGTTATACTGCCTTTGGGATAGCCATATACCATCATCACATCTGATCACCTCAATACCAAGAAAGTATCTCAGCTCACCCAAATCTTTCATCTCAAACTTCTTCTTCAAGAAGTCCTTAACTTCAGCAATCCCATTGTCATTGTCACCTGTAATAATCAAGTCATCCACATAGATGACTATGATGACCAACCTTGCATCTCTCTTTCTCACATAAAGTGAGTGATCAATATTAGAAATACAAAATCCAATATTGATAAGATACTCTCCAATCTTGTCAGACCATGCTCTAGGTGCTTGCTTCGGTCCATAAAGCACCTTCTTTAACCTGCACACATATGTGGGATGCTCTAAATCTTCATAACCTGTTGACTGCTCCATATACACTTCTTGCAATTCACTATGCAAGAAGGCATTTTTAATATCCATTTGCTGCAAACTCCAATCTTTGGATGCTGCCAAGGCAATCACACATCTAACAGATGTCATTCTAGTAACTGGACTGAATGTCTCTTCATAATCTATGCCATATCTTTGAGCATAGCCTTTTGCGACCAGCCTAGCTTTATATCTGCTTACTAAACCATCTGCATTATGCTTGACTTTGTAAACCCACTTGCAGTCAATAGCTTTTTTACCCTCAGGTAAGACTACCAAATTTCAAGTCTTATTGGCTTCTAATGCAGCCATCTCCTCATCCATTGCTGCATTCCAATAAGCATAACCAACAACATCCTCAAAACAAGTGGGCTCAACATCCTCAACTAGTTTCACCATATAAGCATAATGATGAGCTGCATAACCTTCAAAACCAAATCTTTTAACATGGTATCTGACCTTGCAAGATCTACGTACCATCGGATCATTCAATGGAGCCTTTACATTACTATGAGCTCTCTGAACACCTGGTGTCCTGACTGAAGGAATACTAAACTCATCATTCAAACTCTCCAAACTACTAGAATCTCCATCAAATCCCAAATGGTTGGTAGATGTCTCATTACCATCCAGCACTTTCTTCTTTCCTTTGTTTTTCCATGCAACACTTATAGATCCACCTGAAGATGTGGGGCTACTCCTTAGTCTCCCAAACCAAGGGCTTACTGTAGGTGTAGTACCAGATGATATTTCTAGTCCATTAAGACTCCGTGATTTTTGTTTATCTTTCTACACATAGCTGTCCTGATCATTATCATCATCCAAAACATCACCAGTAAGTATATACCAACTTTCCATCTCATCAAAGATAATATTCATGCTCACTCTGAACTCACCTGTGACAGGGTTATAACAACGGTACCCTTTCTGCTCTAAAGAGTATCCAATAAAAACACATTTTTCTGCCTTTGGATCAAGCTTCTTCTGTAGCTCATTTGACGCATGAATGTATGCAACACAGTCAAATACTTTTAAGTGCGATATATCAGGCTTATTGTCAGTAAAGCATTCTTCAGAAGTCATCCCATGAATTGCAGATGTGGGAGTTCTGTTCATAATGTAAACACCAGTATGGACAGCCTCAGATAAAAAATGTTTGGGCATATTCTTTTCAGCTATTAATGCACGTGCAACTTCTGCAATGTGTATATTTTTTCTTTCTGCAACACCATTTTGCTGTGGGATATATCTGCAAGTAAATTGTCTCTTTATCCCATGAGTCCTCAAGAAGCCACTGAACTCATTAGAGAGGTACTCTCCCCCTCCATTTAATCTCAAATACTTTACTTTTAAGTTTGTTTCTGTTTCAACAGCTGCCTTAAAATATTTGAAGTACTTAAACACATCACTCTTTTCCTTCATGAAGTATATCCATAGCTTCCTTGAACAGTCATCAATAAATGTGACAAAGTATTTGTTGTCACCAAGAGATACATTCTGTGTAGGTCCCCAAATATCTATATGCACTACATCAAGTATTTTTCTACTCACTTCTCTGTCATGCGTGAAGGGTTGTCTTTGCTTACCAAACTGGCATGCTTTACAGACTCTATGCAATTTTGCAACTCTAAATGAAGGCAACCTTGTAACCAATCCTCTGGACTGCATTAATTTCAGCCTTTGCACATTTGCGTGTCCAATACGTTTATGCCATATTTCAATATCTGCAACTACTCATTTTCTTTTAGCATACATAGCAGCATCCATTGCAAAAATTCCAGTATCTAAAGTGAACATTCGGCCAACTCTACTTCCTTTTGTGACCAACCTACACTTATCATTAAAGTCTTCTATAAAATAACATTTTGCATTGAATCGGATATGCAACCCCTGCTCTACCATTTGGTCAACAGATACTAGATTCTTTGTAATTGATGGTATATGTAATACATCTGTCAGACTCTTTGTCTGGCCATTATACAAGGACAAGGGAAACTTTTCAATGTGTGAAATTGGGTGGCATGAATCATCACCCGTCTGTACATAACCTAGATTTTGTAAGTCTTGCATCTCTCCAAACCATTCAACATGACTGGACATATGATTAGATGCATCTGAATCAACATACCATACATCATCATGTGTCCCATTTTTTATAACTGCATTCATCATATGGTGCATAACAAACAAACACTCATTTTTGTCTTCATTCTGTCGTGAAGACGATGCATAGTTTCCTTGTTGCAATTTACCACTGCGAATATCATCCTTCTTTGTATAGCAATGGGCTGCAATATGATCTATTTTGCCACAATAATAGCAAACAATAGCAGAATTTTCAGAACCTCTATTCTGTCATCCATCTCTTTTTCTAGAGCTCCCTCTGCCTCTAAAGTTTCCTCTACCTCCAGAAACCTGTATTTCACCAAACTATTTATTGAACCTGTTTTGCTAGCTATTGCCAGCACGTCCCATACCACGGCCTTTCGAAGAGGATTTACCACGTTCCCTTCTTGAACTTAAGAAAAATGCTTAGACTTGTTCACCATTTCTTTCAGACGAATCACCCTGCATATTGATCTCTTCAGTAATCATGAGAGAGATCAGCTCATCAAAATTTGGAAATGGCTTCCATACATATACTGAAGTAACAAATGATTTCCATACCTTCTCATTGTTAAGGCCACTCAAAGTGGATGAAACCAAATCATCATCATCAGGCATCGCATCAATTGCTGCTAAACATGTGCAATGCTCCTCACCTTCAACACGTCTCATTGATAGACATTTTCCCTTTCTTCAAGGCATTCAACTCTTGCTTAAGTTGAATCTTTCGTATCTTTGTATTTACTGAAAACATGTTCTCAAAAATCATTCAAGGTGCATGTGAAGTTTCTGTATTCCTGATATGTCCCAACATAGTATTATCAATGACTGCAGATAACCAGTACATCACCTTTTTATCTTTCGCATTCCACTCTTTTCATGCTTTTAATTCATCTGCAGTCAAAGGGATACCCAGCTCTGGCTCCTTTTCTTCACCTGAGACAAACTCATAAAGACCCTTTCCAATGAGCAAGTTCGTCACACAGAATTTCCATGAAGGATAGTTATTCTTTTCAAGCTTCTCAATAATGGGATTTCCACTGTTCTCTACCATTATCACAAACAAGGATACATCATAGCAAGCTAGTCTTCTGCAGTCTTTCACAACACATGCAGAGCACTACACCAAGCAACCTTTTTCATTGATTGCTCAATAGTACATGTAATTTGCAACTTATTTGCAAATAAACCTTATATTTGCTTCCTACAAATACCTCAAAAATTACATATTCACAATCGGTAACCTGTACACCTACTTTCGGTCAATACATTCGAAATCACAGTGTATTCTGAAACTGCTGTCCGCAATCTTACAGCTCTAAAACGGGGCTTGAAATGGCCTCAGATGCCCAAAATAATTGCGGGCAAGCCTTAAAGGGCTTATCTGCAAAATATACAGTGATCTGCTCGCACACCAAATCTCATAGTAATCTGAGATTTTTGCTCAACCCTGCTTCCGGTGTCTCCATAGGCACTATCCAAGAGAGAGAGTGGAAGAATGTGACAGATTCTTATCCGTGGCTTGCTTGCTCGAACCTTGCTTCTTCTCCTTCACTTCAGCAATATAAATCAGCCTCTCCTAGTGGCGCGGCTCTGATACCATGTCAAGAATCGCATGGTGGGGGGACTTGCTTGAGCTGCGGCGCCAAACACTGTATACACAAGAGGAAGCTCACTCAAGGACACAAGAAGAGAGATGGAGGCCAAAACGTTTTCTTGCTGGTTTTTTCTTCTTCTTCCACACACTATACAATGTAAACAAAGTATAGATAAGATACAACATAAAGGAAAATGGCCTACTAAGTCAAACAGTGCATAATCGACTACACTAATCGACTGGCGCTATGTCTTTGCCAGCTGTAGGTAGGTGTAACAAACTAAATATAATAAGTGATAAGTCAGTGGCTATGTGAGTATCATAATGACCACCAACGTGCTAAGTGTCGACGTACAGACTCATCTAGCCAGGCGGTCCATCATCAATGTCCGCACGTGTTGAGCTTGCCATCTCAACATGGACAATATTTTTAGATGACAGTTACCTTGCCTCTTAATTTGTCTATTAATAGCAAATATTACTTGACACATGAATTTGTAATCATTATTGTCGCCAATGTGGCTTTCCTTTCATGGCTAGGCCTTTATTACGAGACGAGAAACCTCACCTTTCAAATATTTGCCAACATAAGAATAATGCTTTGGATTATAATTATCATTGATTACATTCCTCCAATCCTACATTCAATATAATCGTCTCTTTACATGATGAGCATTGCAATTATTCACTCATTTGCAACGTGAGCAATGTGCCTCATTTCCAATGTGAAGCTGGGTTTTGCATATAGTGATATGACTACTTGCTTCAAATCTAGGAAGCTTATAAATTAAATTGCTTGAAATTGGATTGCACATAGAGCGATATGACTACTTGATTGAAATCTAAGAAACCTATCAACTAGATTCCTTGGAAATATTAGTGTGAATAATTTAGTGCAATGATGATGCTCGGTGGGATAGCATTAGATTTGTCTTGCATGGTGCATGGGGGAATACCGGAGTATCTAAGGATCTACATTTAAGCTAACCATTAGTCTATGAAATATCAACTCTTTGGGTAATAGAAAACTAGATATAACATGTTCATGATTGCAAAATATCTAAGATAATGTATAAATGGTTTTTTAATTCCTTTTATTAAGATCACATATGAATAAAATAGCATTTATAACAAGTATCTAATTACATAGAAATTTCAGTTAAATATGCAAAAGTTGAAGGGCATTTATAGTCATAGTTAGAGATTTCAATATTTATACCAAATTTTCGTATTTGAGAATGTTGGAGTCAAAGTTCTTTTACTATTTTTATCCATATGAAGCTCACTTTTTTAATGGTGTTTTTCTTCTCTGCGTCTCTCTTTCACATTGTTCCTTGCACTTTTGCACAAGGCCATTTACTCTTTGTATAGCCTACACACCCATAAAGACCATGGTTCCTACCTTCTTTCTCCACTTGCTTTCTTACCCATTCTTTTTGTTGCCTCCCAAAAGCATTTTAGAGAGTACACTAAAGGACAATCAACATGGAGAAGCATCTAACACATGCACTCAAGGACCATACTAAAGCTCAAAAGGCTCAAAGAACAAACACATTGGCACCCTATTGATCAAACTATTAATAAGTCGAAGTTGCAAATGGTGTGTTAAAGTTTATTGGGATATCACAAATTGGTGTTTTATGAAATTGTAGATATTTGAGCCTTTAACAAGTACAACAAAATGGCTATGAATACAAAAGGTAGAGATCATTATTTGATGTGAATTGTTATGCTCAACTTGAATTTTATAATTCGTATTCAAATTGAGCAACCTACTCTATCTAGTATATATCTTTAAAAATGTCAAGTTTTGCTTTAAAAATGGATTGCAAGAAATTCACGTGGGTGCCAAAAATATAGTTGAGATGTAAGGTGCTTGAGGGAGGAAAAAGCTTCAAAGGATTTTTGTGGCATTGCGAACAAGCAACATGATGCGATTTCATAATGGGGAGGAGAATTGCGTGATTAGGTAACTAATCAATCAAGAAATCTTGAAATATGTAATAAGTAATTGAAGGTGCATATTAAAGTTGATTAGTTTGTAGAGTGGTTAAGAAAGTGTACTGTAAGAGGAGATTCTTTAATGGATTTCAGGGGGGAGGAAAAAATGGGGCAAAGAAGGTGTTTTGTTTAGTAATCACATGAGTGGTACTATCTTTGGGCATATGGTTTGCCACTACGAGGCACATGCCTAATTGAATCAACATCTTTGATCTCTTTGATTCAACTAATGACTTCAAGTGAACGAACGGTTAGGACTTGAGAAGTTGAATGACAACACTAGGAGCACTATATAGTCATATATAAGTGAAGATAATGAAGAATAAGGCTATCATTGTACCCATGAAAAACTTCTTGTGTGCTTGCTCTTTCTCTTCACTCTCGTACATGCTCATAGCATTAACTTTGCATCCTACCATCACTTACTCTATCCTAGTATCGAAGTGACATTTCTGGAAGCTTATGGTTGGAGCAAGGAGCATGTTCAAAGTCAAGGTTTGTCATGAGTTCAAATATTGGAGCTTCATTGTGACATTCATGCTCGTTGTTTGGATTGAAAGAGTTATAAATCTCAGTATCGAGCTCTCTATTCAAGGCAAACATGCACTTTGATTAAGGGAGCCATTGAGGTTCAGTTTGGGGGACTTCCATAGCTCGATATGGAAGCATTTGGATAGCCAATAGTTGCTAGATTCAAGGTGTATTGCTCTCCAAGAAATTTGGGTCAAGATAGGGGTTGCTTAAACATACATGTAACTTCTTATTTTGGAAGTAGGGGGTCGGATTAAGTGGAAAAGCAAGGGGTGTGCTTGTTGTTTTGAATTTTAGGGTTTTCTTGTGTTTGTTAACTAAGAGAAAGAGAAATAGAGTTTATGATTTGCTAAGATTGTAATGTCATGGACTCTATTATTGAGATTGGAATGCTTCAAGAGGTTATTCTTGATAAAAATGACCTATTGTGATGCATTTTCAAATGTCAGGTTGTTGATGCAATCTTTCCCACATTTTTTATGTTCCAAAATCGACAAAGGTTTAGTTTCATTTTTAGAAACCTTTCTATTAATCTTTGGATTAAGATCAAATAGGCTAGAAGGATTTTCACATTATAGAAAGAAGATATGGGTGTTTTAGAGGTGGTTTTGTTTGAGATAAACAATTAGAAAATTGTGGGAAATTTTTGTTAGTCTTTTTTGTCTTATAGTTGATAGTATATTGGTTTCTTGTTTTTTGGCACATATTACATTCATTGTGGCGGCTTCTTCTAATTTGGAAAATGCATTGTTTAACATTGAGAAATTAGCTAGGACAAGTTTCTTATATTGGAAAGAGCAAATTTACAATATGTTGTTATTAAAGAGGTAGATGAAGCAAATTAAATGGCCCCATGTAAAGCCTAAGGACATGGATGCAAATTCATGGCATACCATGGATGAGCTTACTTGGTCTACTATTATGCTTACTCAATCTAAGGCACTGTATTTCAATTGAAAGGATATGGAAGGTGGTGCATATGGAGTCTAGAACAAATTATGCAACCTTTATGAAAATGAAAGTTTCACATCACAAGTGTATTGGCTAAAGAAACTCATTGATCTCCATATGGAGGAGGGAATACTATCTTTAGTCAATTGTCAGCCAATATTACATTTTATGACTTAGAGAAGACTATGTTTTTACTTGTCACCTTGCCTTCAAGTTGGGATACCTCCAAAACTGCAATTCATAACTCAGCACCTATTAGTGGATTGAGTAGTGATTATGTGGAAAGCAGCTTTCATATAGATAACATGAAAAATAAAAATAAATGCAAGTGTTAAAAACTTACAATTAGAGAGAGGTCGAATACAAGGGGGGAACTTGTGATAAAGGAAACCTAAGGAGTAAATCTCACTCAAGGAAAGACAAAAAATCCTATTATTGCAACAAAATAAGTCGTATCAAGAAGGAATGTTTCAAGTGGAAAAGAAAGAATAAAGGAAAAAAATGGAGTGACGATGATGGTAAGAAGGAAGAGAAACAAAAGAAAAAGATATAGGAGGTCAATACTATAAGCAGAGACAATGGTAATATGTTGTATGTCTCTACTCATAGGTATACATTCTTGGTTGCTACCAATGATGGCATGTGTCAGGATTGAAATCTCTTGGCAAGTTTCGAAAAGAGTTGTGGTCTAGCAAGAAACCCTCTTATGATCACTTGGCAAGTGTTTGCCATGGGCATTACATGCATATATTTAAGGACAAGTGTAACAAGCTTGATCCTAAATCAAAGAAGTGCAATTTTCTTGGATATGGATATCTAGGTGAAATGGTTTATCACCTTTGGGATCTTGAAGCTAAGAAGATAGTGCACATCCATGATGTTATCTTTAATAAAGACAAGATGTATAAGCATCCCATCAAGGTATCTGATGCATTGCCTAAGTACAAGGCAAGATTGGTAGCCAAGGGCTTTGAGCAAGAGAAGGGTATAGACTTTTATGAGATCTTCTCACCAATAGTCAAGATGAACACCCTTCACATACTACTTGCATTGGTTGCCAAGGAGGATATGGAATTTGTGCATATGGATGGTAAGATAGCTTTCCTACACAGGGATGTGCATGAGGATATTTGTATGCAATAGGTAGAGAGATTCATTATGGAAGGCAAGGAATAGTTTGGAATGTAAGCTCCATAAGACTTTATATGGATTGAAACATGCTACCAAGGAGTGGTATCATAAGTTCGATGCCTTGAGTAGTTCTCAAGGATACACTAGGAATGAGATTGATTATTGCTACACATTGAAGGCTATGAATGGTAGCCTTATGAGCTTGATACTTTATTTGGATGACATGCTTATTGATGGGCAGTTAGTTGGATCCATTTATAGATTTATCTACCACTGAGGCATCTAAGGAAGCTATCTAGCTTACTCATCTAGTGGGAGATTTAGGCATTGCAAAAGAAACGTACCCATTTTGCAGTCTGATAGTGAAAGTGCCATCAAATTGACATAGAATCTTATGTTTCATGCAAAGACAAATCAATTGAGGTGAAGTATCACTTCATTAAGATGTGCTTCAGGATAAGTGGATTGAGCTTGTTAAGATCCATAAGGATGACAACCCTATAGATCTTCTCACAAAGATTTTATCTTTTGAGCACTTTGCACACTATAGAGTGTTGATCGCATTTGATAGTATCTTCACTTTTACTATTCTCCCTAAAAGGCATATTTCCCTTTAAATGGGAGGTTGTTGGGGTAAAGACCAATGGCCAAACGCTGAGTGGGTATCCCTTATACTATTACACTTTATACACACTTATAATTGAAGATAATTAAGAATAATGGTATCATTATACCCACCAATATATATATGTATATATATATATATATATATATGTATATATATATATATATATATGTGTGTATATATGTATATATATATATCCTATCATGGACTTCTTTAGTTTATATATGTAAAAATTGTATTTTAGCAAATGACATGCTAGAAAACATAGGTTTGCCCAACAAGGAACATGAGATCTTCTCTTATTAGTTGAGTGTATAGCTAATTTTTTTTGTGAAGCACTTTGATAGGCCTAATATTTGACTTTAGGACACATTGAGTTGGTAAGAGGAGGGACTATGGTGGAGAACATAGAGCCACAGTTTGTACTCTATGGGATGCATGCCAAATAGACATATTCTTGGATAGCTAAAAGCTTACTCATGCAAGGCACATATTTTTCTAGGAATAGGGATCATAACCCAAAACAAAAAAAGTAGAGTGATGGTTCAAGAAATATAAAGAATGCAAGCAACATTTGGAAAAGTGCCAAACATGTAAGCACATAAGGTTATGTAACCCATGGGGCATGCATATTATTGAGAGCATGTTTCTGAATTGCATAGCTCTCCCATGACATAAGAGTGGGGAGTTGAAATGATTAGTTCATGATGCAGATATTTTCTTCCTAATTGAGACATGGGAAAGAGGTACATGTTACAACTCTAACATACTTGACTACATGGTCACATGGCATTCCAATCCAAATGTGAAATATGGCATTTCAATTAAAAAAGTCAAAAAGAGGGCAAGGGAGCATACCATGTGTTTATAAGGAACACTTACAAGATGCCATTGAACTTTCTATGTGGATATGCATAAAATATTCATATGCATCAAAAAGAAGACAAATGGTCCTCCTATGTACATATAGCAAGGTGATACATCCCACATCATGAGTCATTATTCTATGCTTGTATCCTACATCACGAGTCAGATTCTATGCAATGTGTGAGGTGGATCCCATGGATACATTTCCTTACATGTGCATTCACATAGATCATTTTATGAGAAATGGGATAAAGCTTGATCCAATGTGGCTTAAGAATTTGATAGATGATGATCAATATCTTGTGGAAGAGCATGGACATGTATGATGAATGGGATGCACATGCTAATTCTTGATGGGATTTGCTATTTTCCACACACATGTAGGAAAACATGTCACATGTCAAATGGAGGGTCTATTGTAGTAGACTATGCTATAGTACACCTTAATGAACTTCTCTAATAAAACATATTTAATTTGGGGTTTGAGTCAAAATCACATTCTAGTGTGCATTAGGCTTCATGTGTGGCAGTTGGAGTCATGTGTGAAGAATGATTCTCATTGTATGGCCATTTGTGTTGATTAGGTAAAGGTAGCAACTATGCATATAATCTAGATACATGCTTGAGAGTGACAAGTGAGGTCACATGGGGCTACCAAAGAAGATGCCATGATTGAAGTGGCCATGATTTTGTTTGGGATAAGAAAACTCAAAGTGGGAAACATGTTACATGGCTTCCACACAGAACTAGTGTGATGAGGAATGCAAACATTTTGGGAGATAACTTAAGAGGGTTATTATGTGCTTGATGGATTATCAAGAGAAAGCTAGCTATAGGGGAAGGCTATTTATTATCTTTCATAAACTTCAAGAAGATATTTGACATAGTAACTTAGGTTGTATTATGGGAGCATGTGTAATAACTTGGTGTGCTATCAAGGTTATACATGGTACCATGGGCATATATTGATTATATGAGAAGATGATATTTCTCATTAATTAATGGATACTTTCCCCCACTTTATTTGGACTATGCTCAAGGATTCGGTGCTTGAACTTTCATGGGAAGAGGGATTTTGAGACCCCAAATAGTTCTCTTCAATCCATCTTTTAGCATTCAATCCAATCTCTTTGTCCTGACTTTTGTTCATGATGTGACTACTATATAGAAGCTTATAGAGGTATTTCACACTTTTTGCTAGGAGAGAATATTAAATGTAAATGTTGGTAAGAAAAAATTGATTGATATATGAACCCCAAGTAATCCTCTATGCATTTTTACGATGGGGAGCCTATAGAGGTGGCCTAGTCTTTTGAATGTCCTGCATTGATATACTTGTTGAACATAAGTGGCATTGTTATGTTACCTAGACACTGGATGGGGTAAGTACTTTCGGTTTTAAAATGGCCATAATCATAATGATACACAAAGTTGAACATTCATATACAGTCTAATCTTGTGGGGTTGAAAGGTCATGTCTTAGGCGGAACATATTTGGCCATCCCTACAGGAGTGATGGCTTTGTAATAAGCGTTTTGAACCAATATATTACTATTTTTCAAAGTGTTTGTTTATATGCTTAAAGGTTGTGTTGATGAACCCTTTGTAAAGTATTAATTTTAAAAAGCTACTTGTATATATTTACACAATGTGTTAGTATGTCTTTCTTAATTTGATTACTAAAATAAACTAATCAAGAAAAGTAATAATCCTTAGTCTCAACAATTGAAAGCATGTGACTAGGTGGACCTGATAAGTTGGATAACTTTCCTAAACACTAGTTAGAGTTGCTAGTATATGGCATCTCCAATTCAATTTGATAGAACTAGCTTAACACCATTTTAGGGGGGCCGGAGCGCAATTGAGTATTGGTCCTAATGACTATAAAATTTTAAAAGACAGCTCTACTCTCTTTGAACCGAGTGTAGTGTTAGCCCACTTTCACCTTTGATTGGTTGCAAAGTGACCCTTCTTAAGTAGGCATTAGAGTACTATTAGGAGTGATGATCCCATGCTTCCCCTATAAAATAGAACTAGAAGTTCCATGTTCAACTAAGTCCTTGTTTTCCTAAGGGGAGACTAGATGGTGTTGCACATGGACTTAGAGTTTTGGTCAACTCTTGGAGAACTCCTTTAGGTCTTTAAGGATACACCTCACACAAAGTATCAAACCAATGGTTAAAGATAAGTAAATTGACAAATAAAAGGAGCTTAATTAAATTAACAACACTTGTTTGAATTCAAACCCCAAGATTGATTCCACTAATTTTCTATGCTCACCAAAATTGACAAGAAATTAGAGGTGAGGAGGCAATCTAGTTGAGAGAGATCTTTTCTTTGATGTACAAGGTTTTCCAGGGTTTGAACAAATTTTTGTATTGAGAATCCATGTTTGGGAGAAGTTATTTTTCCCTCCAAATATTTTATGACCCCCTCAAGATGGATAATATCTGCTCTATTTTTAGCCATGCGGTTGGACAACTATGAATATCTATATAAGCCAAAACTTATTGCTTCATTATGAGTTATGGAGAGTGTGTTGAGAAAAAATATTAAAGATAGTCAACATCTACTATCTATATGCTTCATATGACGATTGCTTAATATTGAGAGGGAACTGGTGCCTGATATATTATGGATCTATTGGCAAGTGACATAGATAGTACAAAAAGAGAAGAGTGGCCATTGTTCTATCAAACCTTGATTTTGGGATTGGATGATGGGGGTACCAAAGATATCAAAGGAATATGTTATTTGCCATACTCGAAAAAAGTCTCCAAAATTCAAGGACATGGATCCTTATTAATTTTAAATAAAACAAATTTAAGAGATGATAGCCTAAATGACTTGTAGCTTGGCCTTGAGTTGGTAATTTTTGTAAATTACTATTGCATTAGTAAAGGGAATCCTTATTGTTCGTGTTAGAAACTTGTGAGTTGATTGTGATTAATGACCAAGTTTTTTTTGCAAGTGATGAGGTATATGGTATGCAATTTATATTTGAAATTATATATATGATGTCTTACCTATCACCTATGTTGAAATCTTAAGAGAATATTATGAGTGTCTTAGAGAAGACATATATTTAGACCTAACCTTAATCTAGAGTGGCTGGTGGAGCATGACTTGGGGTTCAAGGGATGATCCTCACTTCTTCTTGGATGTGAGCCTTCCTGAGGACTTGGAAGGCCACCTTAAATTGTTAAAATGGCTCGTAGAACTTTAGCTAATCAAACTTTATAAGTACATTGATCTTCAGAAGGAAAAACTAAAATATGTTAATGGGAGAATTGTAAAGACGAATAGTGCATCTATGATTGTGGGAGCTTCTCGCTCCACTGCCAAGACCCATGGACCACTTATTATTTCAAGCGTTTCAAGGCAAGCGCAATGGCTAATTCTCACATAGCCGTACACGCTCTCACACCTACGAGTGTAGTGAGCTTACCTCCATGCTCGCCTCCTCCCTCAAGCACTCCGATAGCTCCATGATACAAGGTGCAAGCTCGATCCTCAAGCTCCAAGCTCCAAGCTCCATGCTCCATTGCTACGTGCTAGAGAAGAGAAGAGAAGAAGAAGAGAAGAGAGGATGGAGATCTTCTCCACCACAGTCCCTCACCCTTACACATTCACTCCCTCACACTACCCCTCTCAAACACAAGCTCAAGCAACTAAGAACAAGAAGAAGAGGAGAGCTAGCTTTGGCCACACACAAGAACGAGTTTCTTCATTCTATTTTTTCCTTTTCATACAAAACCCTAATCCCCTTTGGACACCCATCTCTTTTTTACATGCCCAGCCATTTTAGCCTAGGTCTCTTTTCCTATTTCCTTCCTATTTGCATTGTGCCTTCACCCATGTCAATCTACATTTACAAATTCCACAAGAGGAAGCCTAGCACTCTCTTACAAAAATTTACGGTGCACCTTTGCATTTAAAATGTGTCTTTTCTCTTTTGCACTTGCCTTGAACTTTCAAGGTTGTTCTGGCGCTTTTGGCCTTTTTTCCTCCTATTTCTTCAGTGTCGAGGTTACGTTTTTCCACTTTGCCATGCGTCTTTTTAATTTTCTTTTGATTTTTTTGTATTGGGGCTAACATTGCCCCCCTCCTAGCCAAGTGCCAATCCCATGGCACTTGCTGGTACTTGTTAATGAGGGATTGGGTGGTTGAAGGGTTGCCATGTGGGTCTCGATGATGGAGCTTCGTAGACATTGGTCGTGGAGAAGAAGCATCGCAAAATGGATATGAGGTTGTGGAGGCTGAGAGTAGATTGAGTGGGTGACGGGGGCCTCCAAAGTCAATGGTTGATCGCAAATTGCCGAATGTGCTTGAAAAGGAAAGGAAAGTGCACTATCTAGGGGATATGCCTGCCTCACCATATAGTGTGGGGTGGCCGTGTGTGCTAGTGAAACTAGGAGTTGGGTTGAACCTCAGGGAAGATTGTGGTGTTGTCCCATGCTTGAGGACCCAATTTGTATACAGGGGAGGTATTGTGGGTTGTGGGCATTTGGTATGGTGCCAGAAAAGGCCATCCAAGCATCAAGGTTGGTGTCTCAAACGCATCACCACCATTGTGGTTGGACTTCGTATCCATTAACGTTCTACGAAATCTCCCAAACCTTGTCTTGCCAATAATCTGCGGGCTCTCTTTGCCATCTTGTGAAGTGTCTTCTTCTCTCCTCTATCCACCTGTTCCCTAGCCGTTACACAAGCCTAATCACTTGCTCCACCACCCTTAGAGATAGAACTTTGTCTAAAGAACAATGATAGTGGAAAGAGAACTTGAAGGGTTGGCTTTGACTATCCCATTGCTTCCAAATAGCCAGTTCGTGGGCCTAGTTTATAGGGTGGCATTCCTCTCTTTATGAGACCTAGACCTCAAGAACCTATTGTGTTCTTTCTTGGAGTCTCCTTCATGCCAGCTCTACCTACTCTCTCTTCCTGCGCTTCCTTTCCACAACCCTCTCTCAGGGGTGGCTTTCTCACCCTCCTCTTCTGTGTGTGCTTGCACCTGCTATGCTAGGCTCGACACTTGTGGTTGTTCTTCTTCATATTGGCCTTGTTCCAAGTCTAGCCCTTCTTCTCTTGGTGGTTCTGTTGGAGCTATAGTAGGTGGTTAAGCTGGTTGTTCTATCTCTCTAAACCCTAACTCCTCCAGCTCATTCATTTGAGAGCCTAGCTTGCCTCGAGTATTGTCATTGTTGCTCTGTGCTTAGGCTAGTGCTCTCTTTCAATACTCTTATATGAAGGCCGTATCTCAAGGTGGGATCGTCTTATAAGTTCTAGCTTCCTCCGTAACCCTTCCATGGTATCTTCACCCTCAACTTGAGTCACATGTAGGACTGTGTTCAAAAACGCCTGATATTGGACCTCAAGACCTGCCTCCGCTACTTCCGCCCTAGTCAGTGTCATGATTCGTTCACTTTTTGCCAAGGCGAGGCATTCTGTGAGATCTTTGTCTTCCTACAGTCTGTTCCTCCCGTGCCTTGGCCTTTTCCTCATCCTCTCTACACCCCGATTTTGGTACTGAGATAGCATCATGACCATCTGTTCTTGCTCCTAGATTCCAAGCATTTCCTCTTCCTACTGTTTGAGGTGATTTAGCTACTCTACTAGTCGTTCTTTCTAAGAGGGCCATCTAAAGTTGGTTTCCCATCTTTGTTAGTTTTTTGGCTACCACTTTGTCTCTTTGTGCCTTGGCCTCATGCAATTCCTTGAGCAACTCTTCCTTTTGTTGTTTCTCCTTTTTGCACTCTATGCAGGCTTGGATCCTAACCCTTTCTAGCTACTTAGTGAGCTCATCTCCAATTCTCTTTAGCTGGTCAAGGTACTCTTGCACCTACTCATTTTTCTGCAAGAGAACTAAAAAGTCCTCCTCTAGCATCACATGTTCTCCACTTCCCTCACCATGGGGCTCTTTTGTGACTTTCTCCTTCATTTTCCCTTCTATTGCCTGTTTGGCTTCCAACTCTTTGCTCAAGTCAATTATCTGCCTTTGCTAGATGGCTATTTGGCATGTTTTTTCAAGTTGGCAGGCTGAGAATGTTTCCTTTTCAATTTCTAGCTCTATTACTGTTGCCTTCTGCTCCTCTTTTATTCTTTCTGGTTGGCCTAGCAGTTCCTAGACGTACTCATCATATTGTGTCGACCCTGGCATGGCCGAGGGTATGGACATGGTCAAGGCTTCCACCCTAGCCTGCTTTAGGTCCTTCTTGGACTTAGCATCCATAGTGGTAGGCCTCTTTGTTCCTAATATGGGGGATCCTCCACTAGGTGTTGGTCCAAGATGCTTCACCATGTTAACAAGGTATTGCACCCAAGCTATCATGTTGCTTGGGTCCACTATGGCATCCATGGTTTCTTGGGTGGTAGTAGCGGTGATGACCATGACGGCAAGGGTGGTTCCAATGGGGCCTTCCCTTCGCCTTCCACCATGAGTCCTCTAGCCACTTTTGCTATTGTGGAGCTGGTTCCAGGTGCATCATCTAGGCTCCTTCTAGTGCCAACTCTTTGGCACGAGAGGGTTGCTCCACCGATAGCCTAATGGCAAGAGCCATTTGCTCATCCTCTTCTCTCCTTAGCATTTCCTCATTTTCTACTTTTTTTCTTCTTCATTCCTCTTCCTCTTCTTGCTTCTTTCTCCATTCATCTTCTAGTCCCTCAATTCCTTTTGTGTGGCTTCTACTTCCTGCTCTTCTTCTGCTCCAGTTTTCTTCCTTCTCCCCTAGGATGCTCAGCTTGATTTTTCTTTTTGCACCTCAGCTCAATGGGATTGGGCCCTCCTTCCCTTCCTCATCAGTGATAGTTCTCTCGCTTGAGGCCTCTTGTTGTTGGTGGGCTTGGGGTGGAGCTTCCCTCTTTCTAAGTGACGGCACTAGTGATATGTGGGCTGGTGAGTGGACGGGGGTTTTTCCTACTACTTCTTGTCTCTTTCCAAGTCCCCAACAGCCTCGTGGATGATGCCAATGAGTACACCCCCAATGCCTATGTTGGAGGCCTTAGCTATTGTTGGCTTTTTCCCTGCTATCTGTGTTGTGGAACCTTGAGACTTTCCACGTGCTACTTTGGCTTCTATGGTGGCTAGCGCGTTCGTTGAGGACTCCATAGTCTTACATATGTAGCCATTCCAATTGATCTCATCTAGAGACTTGGCCGCGAGGATCAATAGTGGTACACCAATCTTGCTCATCAAGGCATTGTACTTCTAACTAGAGAATAGAGCATGGACTTTCTTTGCTTACAACCTAATGTCGGGGTTGGGGATGTCAACTAAGCTAACTCCATCATTTGTATAAACTTAGGCCTTTTCCATCCCTAGAATATTGTAAACATCTCTTTGGGCCACCTCTCGGGCTTGTTGACAAGCCTTAGAGCTCTTTCTACCATTTCGGGGCTCAACTATACTTCTACTCTGTGAATATCTCCTCCCTATCTCACTATCAACAATGCCACGGCTCCTATTTGCATCAAAAGTTCTCAAGAATTCCTCACACTTGCTATAGTGATGGCTTGGCCAACCTTCTCCATATATTTACCAAGGTTACCTTGGTCGACCATCTGTTTTACCACCAGATCTTTCATCACCACACTTTCTAAGTTTTGAATGCTTATGAATTTAACCCAATAGGAGGCCTTTGTTTTTGTTGTTAGGCCGTATTTGTCCTGCTCTTCTTTCGTGAATGGGAGCTTGTTGCCTTTGTCATGCCTAGCCATCCTCGAGTTCCTGTCATGATGTGACAGCTCACTATTAGTTTACTTGAAATGACTCTTTGCGAAAACATGAGGGGGTTATGAATATTTGCTATGGAAAGATGAAATGCTCAAGTACATAATGAGAATTTTTTCTTCAATTAGTTCACATGGATTTGCCCAGTATTTCATGAAAATTTTTCTTAAGTACAAATTGACTTTTATCAATCCTTTTGGTTTTTTAAAGTTGGGTTTAAGGTTCAAGTCATGTCTTATTTTTTACCTTTACTCCCCCCCCCCCCCCCCCCCCCCCCCCCCGGGAGTGATGAAAATCTTTCCTAGGATTGGAAGATGAAGGGTGAAGGGCATGAAGTGCATTCGTCCTCTGCTTTACTTCGTCATGAGCCAATCATAGAAGTTTGGGTTAAGTCGGTGTGATGGTCCATGTCATGAGGTCTAATAACTACGTGTGCAATGTAGGTTAGGATATCAATAATGTACTCACCAATTATGATTGCACATCTTTTCTCAGCATTGGTCATGATTTAGCAGCCCTCTTGTTCGTCCATTCTATAGTGCCAACTTTGCGTTCTAGGCCTAGGGCATGATGTTATATGGTCATGGGTTTGTGCGATTTGGCTTCTAGATGACTACAATTGGTGTTTGGGCACCCATTTGAGCTGTTGCTCAGTGGTCTTGGATGTGTTTCCTTTGGGTTGTAGGCAGTTTGTCTTGGTAGGGTGGTACAAGTTACAATCCCCCTCCTTAGACATTACACTTGGTTCCTCTATGAGTAGCACTATAGGCTACGATGGAGCTGTGCTGCCCTTGCTGAAAGCCATCACTATCTAAACATTGCCAATGGCGAGGAGAATACGCTACGAGTCATAGTCAACATTGCAATGTGCTTGTTTCTTGAATGCACATCCTAGAGCAATGTTTCCTTAGGCATCACATAGGAGATCATAGGTAGGCTTTCAGTCTCGATAGAGATTGCTATTTTGCACTTTCCCAACAGTGAGTAGGATTGTCCCCTAAATGGGTTGAGTTTAGCATTGGTAGGTTGCAGTTGGGGTTAACCAATGAGAGTCCAATGATCATGTGTAAGAATATTACAATCATCTCCCTCATCAATGAGTGTGTCCAGGACGTGTCTTCTGGGCAGTCACTGATATGCATAGGTAGGCAGGTTCTACCATTCCTTCATCCTCATCCTCTATCTCAATGATGGTGGCTACTCTTACATTTACGAGGCGTTGGGGGGTAGTACTTCTTGAGACGACTGCCATGGAGGAAGGTGCTTGCCATGTAGACACTCAAGTGAGTGTCTTTTGATATGTATGTCTTAGTCGACTTAGTTCTTTGTTATAATTTTTTATATCAACGTATGAATGAGTTGCACATAATAATGTCAATACTGGTTATATACTCCATATCTACATAGCAAATGATAGGAGTGAGTTGCAGATGACAATGTCAGTACACTCCATCTACTAGGACATTCTACACAATAGTTGGCTATATACTATTGGTATGCACTCCACATGTTGGATATAGATCCATCTATTGGTATATAAAGCACTCATCATTGATGGAAATAGTCTTTTCCATTCCCTAGAAGATTATTTGAACCAAGAGTCCATATATGTTTGTAGTTATACCATGAAAGCGGTTGCATAGGTGTTGGGCATCATGTTTTGTTGAAGAACCCCCATGGTTTTGTATTTCTATTTGCAGTTATGCTATGAAAGTGGTTGCAAAAATTATGGATATCACATGATCATCAATAGTAATCATCATCATTTGCCATATTTGGATGGCTAGTTCTCAAATATGTAGGAGAGAGATGTGCAAAGCATCTACCTAGAGCAACAACAATCATTAGCATTTTAATCCCATGTTGTCTACAGCTATCATATGTGCAAATGTATCTAGATAGGGCAATAGCAATCATCAACATGTGTCCAGGAGGTCACTTTGCTAGAAATATACGAGATTGATGAGCTAGAATAGATGGCACTTGGATCACCACATGTAATAGCTAAGCAGTTATTGAAGCACAACGGATCAATTTAGTGCATTTGTAAAAATGGGGATCGTGCAATCATACCTTGAGTAGTGCTTATTGTTGCTCATAGAAGGGGATGCATGCTACTTTGCTACATATTGAGTTGTAGATGATAGGAGTGACTCTTGCAGATGATAATGTCAATACAAAGGTGATAATATCAAAGAATATGAGTAAGTTGCTCATGATGATGTGAGCATACTCCGTCTACTAGGATAGGAGTTGTAGATGATAGAGGTGAGTTGCAAATGATAATGTCAATACAAAGGGGATAATATTAGAGAATAGGAGTGAGTTGCTCGTGATGATGTTAGTATACTCCATATACTATGATAGTTTGTTGGTTACACATAAGCTAGTTATATACTATTGGTATATACTTCATATGCTAGATATATATCCATCTATTGGTAAATCCCATCCCCTAGTGTATACAACACTCATCATTCATGGAAATAGTATTTTCCATTCCCTAGAAGATTATTTGAACCAAGGATCCATATGTGTCTGTAGTTATACCATGCCATGAAAGTGGCTGCATAGGTGTTGGGCATCATGTTGTGTTGAAGAACCCCCTTGGTTTTGTATTTCTATTTGCAATTATGATGTGAAAGTGGTTGCACAAATGATGGATATCATATGATCATCAATAGTAATCATCATCATTTGCCATATTTGGATGGCTAGTTCTCAAATTTGTAGGCAAGAGATGTGCAGAAACATCTACCTAGAGCAACAACAATCATTAGCATTTGAATCCCATGTTTGCAACTTGCATATGTGCGAATGTATCTATGTAGGGCAATAGCAATCATCAACATCTGTCCACATCACTTCGCTAGAAATAAGCAAGATTGATGAGCTAGAATAGATGGCACTTGGATCACCACATGTAATAGCTAACAAGTTATTGAAGCACAATGGATCAATTTAGTGCATTTGTACAAATGGGGATCATGCAATCATACCTTGTGAGTACTGCTACTTGTTGTTCATAGAAGGGGATGCATGCTACTTTGCTACAAATTGAGTTGTAGATGATAGGAGTGACTTGCTGATGATAATGTCAATACAAAGGTGATAATATCAAAGAATATGAGTAAGTTGCTCATGATGACATGAGTATACTCCATCTACTAGGATAGGAGTTGTAGATTATAGAAGTGACTTGCAAATGATAATGTCAATACAAAGGGGATAATATCGTAAAATAGGAGTGAGTTGCTCACTATGATGTTAGTATACTCCATATACTAATATATTTTATTGGTTACACATAAGATAGTTATATACTACTGGTATATACTTCATATGCCATATATAGATCCATCTATTGGAAAATACCATCCCCTAGTGTATACAGCACTCATCACTGATGGAAATAGTCTTTTCCATTCCCTAGAAGATTATTTGAACCGAGGGTCCATATGTGTTTGTAGGTATACCATGAAAGTGGTTGCATAGGTGTTGTACATCATGTTTTGTTAAAGAACCCCCATGGTTTTGTATTTCTATTTATAGTTATGATGTGAAAATGGTTGCACAAATGATGGATATCACATGATTATCAATAGTAATCATCATCATTTGCCATATTTGGATGTCTAATTCTCGAATATGTAGGCAAGAGATGTGTAGAAACATCTACCCAGAGCAACAACAATCATTAGCATTTGAATCCTAAGTTTGCAGCTAGCATGTGTACGAATGTATCTATGTAGGGCAATAGTAATCATCAACATTTGTCCAGGTCACTTTGCTAGAAATAAGCAAGATTGATGAGCTAGAATAGATGGCACTTAGATCACCACATGTAACAACTAACAAGTAATTAAAGCACAACAAATCAATTTTGTGCAGTTGCACAAATGGGGATCATGCAATCATAACTTGAGTACTTCTGATTGTTGCTCATAGAATGGGATGCATGCTACTTTGCTACAAATTGAGTTGTAGATGATAGGAGTGACTTGCATATGATAATGTCAATACAAAGGTGATAATATCAGAGAATATGAGTAAGTTGCTCATGATGAGTGAGTGTACTCCATGTACTTGGATAGGAGTTGTAGATGATAGAAGTGAGTGCAAATTATAATGTCGATACAAAGGGGATAATATCACAGAATAGGAGTGAAATGCTCATGATGAAGTTAGTATAGTCCATATACTAGGATATTTTGTTGGTTACACATAAGCTATTTATATACTACTAGTATATACTTCATATGCTAGATATAGATCCATCAATTGGTAAATTCCATCCCCTAGTATATAGAGCACTCATCATTGATGGAAATAGTCTTTTCCATTCCCTAGAGGATTATTTGAACCAAGATTCCATATGTGTTTGTAGTTATACCATGAAAGTGGTTGCATAGGTGTTGGGCATCATGTTTTGTTGAAGAACCCCCATGGTTTTGTATTTCTATTTGCAATTATGCTGTGAAAGTGGTTGCACAAATTATGTATATCACATGATCATCAATAGTAATCATCATCAATTGCCAATTTGGATGGCTAGTTCTCAAATCTGTAGGCAAGAGATTTGCAAAACATCTACCTAGAGCAGCAACAATCATTAGCATTTGAATCACATGTTTCCTACAACTAGCATATGTGCAAATGTATCTAGGTAGGGCAATAGCAATCATCAACATCTCTCCAGGTCACTTCGCTAGAAATAGACAAGATTGATGAGCTAGAATAGATGGCACTTGGATCACCACATGTAACAGCTAAGCAATTATTGAAGCACAATGGATCAATTTTGTGCATTTGTACAAATGGGGATCATGCAATCATGCCTTTAGTAGTACTAGTGACTGTTGCTCATAGAAGGGGATGCATGCTACTTTGCTACATATTGAGTTGTAGATGATAGGAGTGACTCTTATAGATGATAATGTCAATACAAAGGTGATAATATCAGAGAATATGAGTAAGTTTCTCATGATGATGTGAGTATACTCCATCTACTAGGATAGGAGTTGTAGATGATAGAGTTGAGTTGCAAATGATAATGCCAATATAAAGGGGATAATATCAGAGAATAGGAGTGAGTTTCTCATGATGATGTTATTATACTCCATATATTAGGATACTTTGTTGGTTACACATAAGCTCGTTATATACTACTAGTATATACTTCATATGCTAGATATAGATCCATCTATTGGTAAATTCCATCCCCTAGTTTATACATCACTCATCATTGATGGAAATAGTCTTTTCCATTCCCTAGAAGATTATTTGAACCAAGGGTCCATACATGTCTGTAGGTATACCATGAAAGTGGTTGCATAGGTGTTGGGGGGCATCATGTTTTGTTGAAGAACCCCCATGGTTTTGTATTTCTATTTGCAATTATGCTATGAAACTGGTTGCACGAATGATGGATATCATGTGATCATCAATAGTAATCATCATCATTTGTCATATTTGGATGGCTAGTTCACAAATATATAGGCAAAAGATGTGTAAAAACATCTACCCAAAGCAGCAACAATCATTAGCATTTGAATCCCAAGTTTACAACTAGCATGTGTGTGAATGTATCTATGTAGGGCAATAGCAATCATCAACATCTGTCTAGGTCACTTTGCTAGAAATAAGCAAGATTGATGAGCTAGAATAGATGGAACTTAGATCACCACATGTAACAACTAACGGGTAATTGAAGCACAACAAATCAATTTTGTGCATTTTTGCAAATGGGGATCATGCAATCATACATTGAGTACTTCTAATTGTTGCTCATAGAAGGGGATGCATGCTACTTTGCTAGATATTGAGTTGTAGATGATAGGAGTGATTTGCTAATGATAATGTCAATACAAAGGTGATAATATCAGAGGATATGAGTAAGTTTCTCATGATGATGTGAGTATACTCCATCTACTAGGATAGAAATTGTAGATGATAGAAGTGAGTTGCAAATAACATATAATTGGTGATGTTTTATTCTAGGTGATGGGAGGAGTCCAATTCTTTGTAGAGAAACTATTCTTGTGTTCTACTATTCATCCATATTCATTGGTAGTTTTGCTTGTTTCAAGCAATCGTATCACAGGTTAACCACAACAAATATCATATTCTATAGAATATATACTACTATCCAATACACTATGTTTCAAGCAGTCAAGTGACTCCTCTTTTTGTAAATAAGCTTTCCATGACATCTCTTTTTCAAGCAGTAAATGTAGATATGTCTTTAAGCAAAAACAATGAATCCTCTTCTTGTAAATAAGCTTTGCATTACATCTCTTTTTCAAGTAG
The DNA here is from genome assembly GCF_053477565.2 of Lygodium microphyllum. Classification (NCBI taxonomy): domain Eukaryota; kingdom Viridiplantae; phylum Streptophyta; class Polypodiopsida; order Schizaeales; family Lygodiaceae; genus Lygodium; species Lygodium microphyllum. The sequence continues at coordinate 31,301,584 of NC_141147.1, forward strand.
CAAATGGAAATATGTCTTCTAATGTTGATAGATCTTCTTTCTTGGTCATCTAAATGATTAAAACAACACAATTTTGGTAACTCTCTTGAGCGATGTAGATGATGGCACAAATTATGTAAATCATTGATATGCATCATGGTAGAAAAAGGCTAAGTGTCTGCCTGATTACTAAGCATTGTCTTTATACATTTGATATACAATTTTGGTAACTCTCTTGGGCAATGTAAATGATGGAAAAAATTATGTAAACCATTGATATGCAGCATTGTAGAAAAATGCTAAGTGACTGCATGATTACTAAGCATTATCTTTATACATCCAATATACAAGTTGCTACTATGTTCCTCTATGATGATTGATTGAGATACACTGCAAGAATATAGGGGAATAGCAACAGTGATTTGCGATGCAAATTAGCGACGCCGCTATTTGCATCGCAAATTTGCATCATATTTGCGATGCAAATAGCGATAGTACTGAGACGAAAAAAAACAGGCCGAAACCCGAGCGCGGCATTTTGTGCAAAAGAGCGAAAGTGAGAGTGAAAGAGAGAGTGAACTACATCGTGCGTTTGGAAGGGAGATGGAGAGGGAGAGAAAGAGAGAAAGAGGGAGAATGAGAGCTACTCACTACCGCTGCTACCGTTCGCAAAGAAGAGGAGGAAGTGCACAAAGAGCGAAGAGGAGACACCGTCGCGAAGAGGAGCTGTCAAATCCATCCTCGAGCCTTCACTATGAGTGCATTGCTCCCTCTTGGTTTTTTTTGTTTTTTCTCGTTCTCTTTTGTTTGTTTTTATTAAAAATGATGTGTATTGAGGGAGAAAGAGAGAAAATGAGAGAGGGAGAGGAAATGAGAGAGGGAGAGGAAGAGAGAAAAAGAAAGAAAGAACGAGAGAGAGAGGGAATAAACATGAAACATAATAAAGAAAGAGAGAAGGAGAGAGAGGGGGAGGGAGAAAGGAGAAGAAATGGATGAAAAACAAAGAAAGGGTAAGATCTTGTTCTTTAATTTCTTATTTTCTTGTTAATAGTAGTAGTAAAGGAAGAGATGTTTTGTTAAAGGTGCACCTTGGGTGTGTTTGATGCTTCTGGAAGGCGAGTAGTAGTGGTGGTGGTGGTGGTGGTGGTGGTGGTAGTAGTAGTAGTAGTAGAGAGAAAGAGAGAGAGGTTTTGTTAAAGGTGCACTTTTGGTGTGTTCGATGCTTTAGGAAGGCAAATACTAGTAGTAGTAGTGGTAGTAGAGAGAGAGAGAGGTTTTATTAAAGGTGCACCTTGGGTGTGTTCAATGCTTTGGGAAGGCAAGTAGTAGCGGTAGTAGTGGTAGTAGTAGATATATACATATATATATATATATATTGTTAAGGGTATATCTTAGGTGTGTTCGACACTTCAAGAAGGCACGAAAGACCTGTGTCTCCAGGCCCGGTAAAGCGAAAGAAAGATTGTACTTGGAGGTGAACGGATGGTTTTATTTACATACTTTGCGCTACCTCCTCCTACACTCTACATATCAAGTCGCATACAAAGGAAAAAGGGTGGCGAGGTCTAGTGCAATACCACGAGACGGGGAACACTCCGACATAGGGTAGCTAGTCCCTCGTCCCCATGCATAGCATATTAGACTTTACATACTGTAGGCCCGTCTGTAGGTGGGTGGAAACTTTACATACCTTAATTTTGTTGCGTTACAAGAGAAGAAATCCCTTCTCAAACAATTTAAGTTTCAATCAAAGATCATTGATCAGGCGATCTCATATTTTGAGCAAATGGTAAGAAAAGTGTATATCAATCATGCATTGTATTCGCATACTAATTGAATATCATATACAAAAACATTGGATGTGTCCAAAAAATTTATTACAGGGAGGTGACGTCTCATTCCAAGAAGGAGTGCACCTTTTGTGGCCAATTAGAAGAGTTCATGGGCGTGCGATGGATGGAGTGCCCGAGCCATCCACCACTTGAAAGGCACTATCCAATCTATACCGTCAATACTAGAGGAGACAGGCAGCCTTCTAGACTTCCCTACAACCATGGAGATTGAGATGGAGGCAATGATCAATGCGTTGATGCCCATGGATGGCAAGACATCTGATCCGCTTAGAGAGGAAGCATCCATACCATTATATGATGGGTGCCGAGTATCTTGCCTGGAGATACTGCTTGCACTTCTAAGTGTGCAAGCAAAATACGGGTGGAGTGGTACGAGTGTGACCGAGTTGTTCAGGTACCTTCTACGTATGCTTCGTTGATTTCTTATCGGCACCATCATAAAAAACAATTGTGCTTTTTCAAGGTGTTTTATGATTTCTTTTTAGGTTTCTAAAGTATCATATATTACCACTTGCAAATACCATACATGAGTCTCGTGATGATGCACAATATGTTTTACGAAAGCTTAGCATGGACTACAACAGCATTCATGCATGTGTCAACGATTGCGTACTGTTTCGAGAAGAATAAGAGACTATGGAGACATGTCCAAAGTGTGGTGCTCATATGTATCGACGGGACTTGCAAGGGCAAACCATCCCTCAAAAAGTTCTTAGACACTTTCCACTTATGCCCCGTATACATCACATGTTTTGTACGTTCGGTATGGCGAGCTTGACAACGTGGCATGCCCAAAATAGATCCACAAATGGAGTCCAATGAATATCAACAAATTCACATGGATGGAGCCACATTGACTCTACCTTTCCAACCTTTGCCCGAGAGCCAAGGAATCTTCTGCTCAGTCTTGCTATGGATGGCATGAACCCATTCGATCTACGCTCAACTTCTTACAGTGTGTGGCCTTTGTAGTCCTTGTTAACTACAACATCCCTCTATGGATTTCTACGAAGAAATGACACCTCATTCTTAGCTTGCTTGTTCTTGGCCGCTACAAAGTCAAGAATATGGATGTGTATGTTCGTCCATTAGTCAATGAGCTTAAGATTTTGTGGGAGTAGAGGATCGTCGTGGAAGATGTGAGCAAGCGCGATGGTCGACGGTCGGCCAATATACGAGTCATTCTCATGTGGACCATGCATGACTTTCCGTGATTCAGGGAGTGCTCATGTAAGTAGGCTTCTGTTCTCGTTGGTAATATCTATCATAGCTCGTTCAAATTTGTATTCATCGGATAGAGGTATTGGGACAGGTCTCATTACCTCAGGTTATCATGCATGTCCATTGTGTGGGCCACAGTTAGACTCCCGAAGGTCATGAAGCATGAAGAAGATGGTATATCCAGGACACACCACTTTCTTGCCGCAGGATCATGAACTGAGAGAAGGTTTTGTTGGATGACCTCCAACATGAATGAGCGCCCAAAGCTGGTACGAGCTAAAAATGGTCCACATAGAGTCATATCCAAATGGAATGCGACGGTTCTCAATTTTCTATGAGTTGCCGTATTGAACCTACTTACAGATCAACCACTTGTTGGATCATATGTATATTTTCAAGAATGTGGACAACTTACTATGGGACCACATCACAGAAAGGGAGACATTGCAGGGCACGAATGGATTTGAAGAAGATAGGTAAGATGGAGACGCTTTGGCTGCAGTCGATTGGCTGCAGTCGAGTGCTGATGGTTGCTTGCAACTACCTCGCGCTCCTTGGGTTTTGTCCACTAAAGAAGAGTGCATTGTGAAGCAAATTATCAAGTATATCTGCACTCCAACGGGTATGATGGGTTCTCTCAGGTCTGCGTTTTCTAAAGATGACCAATTATCAGGTCTAAAATCCCATGATTGGCATAAGATATGTCAGGTCTGTACTACGAATGGATTGTAAGTGACCTACATATTTTGCTATTTGGAGTCTAGTCATTGTTCTTAAAGCTTCTTCATTTGTGGTAGTTTGTACTACCGATCACGATCACAGGACGCATTACTCCAAAAATATGTGGGGCGATTTACAAGTTGTCAAATTTAGTGCAATGGATCTCACAGAAGGAGATCAAGACATCCTCTATTAAATCTGCAAGGCGGGTAGCAGTGGAGACTGTCTGTCTCTTTGAGAAGTACTTGCCTACTATCATGCTCATGATACAAACCCATCTCTTGGTGCATCTTGTGGAGGAAGTAGAGATTTCGGGACATGTCCATACGCGATTGATGTTCTTCTTGGAGCACTTCATGAAAACCCTAAAAGGCTTTGTGCAACAACGAGCTCAGCCGGAAGGTAGCATGGCTAAAGGTTGGTTGTTGTCTGAGGCATTAGTGCATATTTCACAGTGGGCTACCAACAGTGGATTCAGAAAATAGTATGCTATGGTCGCTAAAGAATGATGATATATTGATCGAAGATGTGGTGGTTGAAAATGGGGTAGAAAAAAATATGGATGTTGCAATGGAGAAGAAAGTGAATCGTTTTTGTATGTTCCACCATTCCTCCCTGGAGACGTGGCTCACTAGGTACGAGCAAGCTAGGAAAGATCGGGAAGAAATGCGATCTGAATTTCGACGTAGTATGTGCCATCAACTGATTCGATATCACAAGGGCATGAAGGAGATGCCGCAGTTTATGTCAATGCAATGGTTGCATGGAGCTTTGACCATGGCCTCTCGTGAAGAGACGCAGCTCTCAATCGAGGAGTGGGGATTCTTGAGGGAATGTAGTCCAAAGGTGACGACATATTTTATAAGCTATTGTATCTAGATTTTATATGTGACAACTTAATTGTTTCAATGTACAGCACAAAATATACAGTGCAGTGTGATCGCGTGGACGGCATTTCCGTATGGAGCGTATCGACAAAATGCGCTCCTCCACAATGAATTGTGGTATCATGGCAAAGTTTGAGCAAGAGAGCCGACGACAAGCAACGGATCCAAACACCATTATAGATGAGATGGAGTATTTTGGGAACTTGCAAAGTATTATCACGATGGATTACCGTACCTTCTCCATGATCCTATTCAATGTGCAGTGGTTCAAGGTGGTACTAGAAGGAGCTGGGGCAACAGTTTGATGATGTACATCTGGATTTCTCGAAATAGATTCCGAAAAACGATGGACGGATTTGTGAGACACATTTGTATTGTCGACCCATTGTGAGCAGGTGCATGAACTCATGTTTTTTTATTTAATTACAATATGGTACATGTCACAAAAGTTAAATCTCTCTTGTATGTGATTTTGAACATGTAATTTTCTATCCAAATCCCCGACAACCTCGATGGTGGTATATTGTACCTTCATCTCCCCGAAATGTGAGAGTATATGATGAAAGCAATGTTCCCAGCATAGATGAGGACAGTATGCAAATAGAGGGGTCGATATTGCAAGGGGTGGATGGCCGTCAAAAGCTTGGAGCATGTAGATGAGCCAGAATCGGGTAACAATGATGGAAAGACAAGAGGCCAAGAATTCTTTGAGAACGAGGTGGACTCATCCTTTTGTGGTGACTTTTCTATCAACCTTCCAATGTATGCAGAGGTGTGTCAAGAGATTGACATGGGACCGCAGGGTACGTCATACTTAGAGCATCTACCTACTCAATTCATTGATGAATCACTTATAAGGGTGCATAAGATATGCATTTTAAGTAAGATATTTTTTTAAAGATTTATATTACTATGGTTTGCTTGATTTATATTGATTATGCTAACATCAATTTTTGTCTGTGTAGGTGACCTTTGTGGATATTTGGATTTGCACAATGAGTCGAGGGATGAGCGACGAGGAGCTACAGGAGATCTTCACGTATGTCTCTAGATTAGATGGTTCGATTCAGTGATATGGCAGACCATGAGCTGTCTCGGACACCATCAGGCCATTCCATTAGATCTACTTCAGCACGCTCTAATGCTTCAGTTTTCAGTAGACGAGGTCGATGCTCCAGACTTGGGCTGAACTAGAGGGAGTGGTTCTGGGGGATGATGCGGAGACGTGGATGCAATGAGACCACGGTCGGGATACAGGTGGTACTCCTCACTCTCGTGTAGGTTCGAGAGAGGGTGGCTCAAGTAGTTGTTGTGGAGGTACCGACGCAGTGTCTCTGTCTCGTCATTCTACTGGAGTTGCATCACTTGTGGAATTTTTCATACCTGTGGGGACGTCTACTCTAGTCACTCTAGCTTTTGCTCAGCTGTCCGCAGGTGGCACCCCTATGGGTGCTACTCCCATAGGTACACCAAATGTATAGGGATGTCCTGGATATGCCCAGGAGCGTGGCCACAGGTGGAAGAGGACACATCTTAGACATATCCCACAGGGGTATGGATACCTTGTAGATGATAGGACATGAGCCATCATCATGAATGATGGGGGGAGGAGGGTGATGGCTCGTGTATGAGAGAGTTTTGCCAACAAGTTTTTCAGCACAACGTCTTGGATCATTGGAAGAACATACTGAAGGGGAGCAAGGACTACATAGTAGCATCCTTGCATGAGGAGTTTCCGGTATCCACCGCAGCAGATAAGTTTTCCACAGGCTGGATGATGGAGTGTATGCGTGCGTACATGTCACACAGATGATTGAATGCACTCAAGGCACTTAAGAGTGGGGCCTCAAAGCCCAAGTGGCTAGATACAAATGACTGGCGCCGGCTCGGGGAGGAAGCTACAAATTCTCCAGGACGTTAGAGACATCAACGCGAGGCAACGAGGAAGCTTCACAAAAAGGCAAGAAAGAGCATTCACATTGTGAGTTCTATCATCATGATACCTTCTTATTCTCCTACTACTGATTTTAAGCTCATGTACAACCATTTCAAGAATAAAATTATATCACGATCCATACCATGGGTTATAGTAGAGGGCACGAATATGTTTCTCAAGTGAGTTAAGGAGGACATGTAACTTTTTTGGCATGCCACTTATGTATAACAATTCCATCACTAAGATTACATCCCACCTAGTAACTAATAGCAACAAATATTCAATAGGATATGAGAGTGGAGAGAACTCAAAGTGTATGTTTATAAGAGAGGGAGTAACATAAGTAGCTTTATCATTAATAAGCCATGTTGTATTGCTGTATGTGTACATATGTATGTCCTTATATATACACTTTGCTTGATCGAGTCATATCATCAAATATTTTATTAAAGATAGATCTTTTGTGCAAAGATAGGGCAACCATTGGGCATGACATGCTCCACCATAACAATCATTCAAATTTATTGGAAAGGGCTTTGTTTGGATTTAGAGAGAGAGTTTGTCCACATGTCTTCCCTAGTTAGCAAGATCTTCGTTTGGCTTTTGGGTGTATAGAGGCAAGAAGCTTTGGGCTGTATAGACATGAGCGGCTATAGGGTATATAGAGATTAGAGGTTGTAGATCTATACCACGTGAAATGCTGAGAGGCTGCAATGAAATGCTAAATAGAGATAGCAAATCTATCATGGTCTCTTAGCATTTCATATGGTATAGATCTACACACACACACACACTCTCTCTCTCTCTCTCTCTCTCTCTCTCTCTCTCTCTCTCTCTATACCTTGGTCGTCATCCAATAATTACCACAGTCATCCAATATACCTTCCATTAGAAATAACTTATATTAGCTAAGAGAAAGAAACACACAAAAAAGATGGATAAGTCATGTAATGATCGTCTTTAATATTTTAGCTTTCATTAGAAATAGCTTATATTAGCTAAGAAAAATAAACACACAAACAAGATGTATAAGTCATGTAATCATCGATGATATTCATGGATGTAACATTCACCCACATCTCTATATGCCTTCCTTTCTTGCTCTAGAAGTCAAATGCCAGAGAGAGAGAGAGAGAGAGAGAGAGAGAGAGAGAGAGAGAGTGTGTGTGTGTGTGTGTGTGTGTGTAGAGAGGCTTTTAGCTTTGTTGTTCAAACCATGAATACAAAGGATATCTCTACCTTGAAAACGTGCAATAATATCACAAAGTATGTTGTAAGCCTTGCAAGGCTAGTTTATACTCACAAAAATACTATGATAAGTGTGATCTATATGTAAGCTTCATATAGCCAATTGATTGGATATTTATATGCCACCTAGGTCATACATGGAAAGGATTTCGAAGTTATCCATGGGAGGGGAACCCATTATAATAAAAGTTTATGTAACTCTTACTTAATATCTCAAGAAAGTGTATTTCTCTTGTATGTTCTAGTAATAACCCCACATCTATTAGAATGATGGATATCACAAGGGATCTACTTAAAAGAAGTTGGGAAAATATAAAATACACATACATACAAATGCATCTCTAAGAAACAAGATCATGCAATGATTTGTCTCATCATCAAATTTAGCATGGTTTTTGCACTCGAAACGGTACAAGCCTAAGGATATGAAACACTCACCTTGGGAATTTTGTAGAATAGCAAAAGTTAGCATTTGAAATGGTATTTTCATATATCGAATATTAATGATCTATCATGCCAAAACAAATGGCTAGGGTTGCAGCAACGTTCATTTTGGGGGGGAAATAGTATGTGGTAGCTATAGAGAGAGAGAGAGAGAGAGACAGAGGAGGAGGAGGAGGAGGAGGAGGAGGAGGTGGTGGTGGTGGTGGTGGTGGTCGATCTGCGCTGCTCCCACCTTGCCTGCCAGTATGCCGATGATCTAAATCTACGCCAATATGCTGGGCACGCACTAAGCTGCATAAGTTGTTGAAGATAAATGTGATCTATTCTATCAGATTCTATATATTTTTTTCTGGTGCAGAGAGTGCGCTTGAAGCGTCGAATATAAGGACATGAAGCATAACTGCGTCTATCCCCATCGCAGGAGCTCGTGCTGATGAAAACAATTCAAGATGGTTCACATCCGATTAATCGACCCTTCCATGTGCCAAAAAGCTCGTGCCGATGAAAACAAAGACCTAACGTGGATGCCCAGCATCAGTTTTCGAGAGGAATTCCGATTCGAAGCAGCTTGTATGGGATATCATTTAGTGATATCAGCCGTGACGAATTTCCAGCATGACATGAATCCAACGTCCTTGAGTTCTACTTCTGATATGTTACTTATACACAAACATTGGATATATACCTCGAGGTTGCATCCTTGTGGTAAGAGCGAGACTCATTCTATCTTGTCCTTGCCCTCATGTGATAAGATAAACAAGTTAAATCCAAAAAACACAAAATATATTTTCTTGGGTTACAATGATAAGCAAAGGCTTACAAATTGTATGATCAAGAGACCAAGAAGATCATAACAAGCCATGATGTGGTGTTCAAGGAGCGACCACATTCACTTTGTCATCCCGACAATGACATAGTCCACTATAAACTTATGCTGAGATCTATCCCTACCCTCAAGGAGGAGGAAGCATCATCTTCGGATGATGAGAAAAATTTTCACCAACCTTCAATCATGCCACCGAAAAAGACATTGCCACAATGGGTGAAGCAGCTCTATGATCGCAATAATCCTATACCTACCACAATTGAGGAAAAGGAAGATGGACCAAGAAGGTCTCTAAGAATAGAGAAGCAAAGAAAGGCTTCTACTAACATAGTCAATATGGCCTTGATGGTTGAGATTATGAGAGAAGTAAAGAAACCAACAAACTTGGAAGAAGCACTTGCTGATCTAGCTTGGAGAGTAGCTATACAAGCCGAGTATAATAGCATATTAATGAAGAATGATACTTGAAAGCTAGTGGATTGGCCACAAAAGAGGAAGATTATTAGTAGCAAGTGGGTCTAGAAGGTAAAGTACAAGGCTGATGATAGCTTAAAAAAGTACAAAGCCATATTCGTTGCACATGTATTTTCACAAGTTGAAGGATTTAATTTCGAGAATTATTTGCTCCAACTACTAGAATGACCACTATTCGCACAATACTTGTAGTAGCTATTGCTGATTAAGAAGTGGACACTTTATCAAATGGATATTAAATCAATGTTCTTGAATTGAGACCTCAAGGAGGAGGTGTATGAGGCTCAACCACTAGGGTTTGAGGCTCCCCATTCTAAGAATAAAGTATGTAAACTAAAGAATGTATTATATAGGCTAAAATAAGCCCCTAAAGTATGGTACCAATAGATAGATAAATTCTTTTTATGCTTGAATTTCAAAAGATCTGCCTCGAATGCTAACTTGTATGTTTACAGGGATGGTGAAAAGTCTGTAGAGTGATTATCCTATATGTAGACAACCTTTTGATTACAAATGACTATGAAGATATGATCCATCAGACTTGAAAAGCTTTGAGCACACTAAGTTTGAAGTGATAGACTTGGGCTTGTTGCACTATTGTTTAGGGATTGAAGCGTGGTTGGTAGAATCTTCCTCTCTCAAAAGAAGTATGCATGGGAGATCCTAAAAGCATTTGGTATGACGACCAAGTGTAAGGAGATAGCTAGACCTATGGAGATCAATGCGAAGTTATCCATTGAAGATACATCAGCACTAGCAGACATTGGAAGGTAAATGACGTTGGTTGGTAGTCTCATCTACTACTTGTATAACACCAGACCAAATATCAATTTTGTTGTTGGTGTTATGAGTAGGTTCTCAAACAAACCACGAGAAATTCATTGGAAAGCTAGGATATGGGTACTCAAATACGTGAAGGAAACCCTTGACTAAGGTACCACATACAGTTTTGAAAGTGCTCTTATGGAAAACTGTGACTCAGAAGGGTAGGTGACAGTGATTCTAGAAAATGAATTTTGGAATATTGTTTCTTATTAGGTTCATGAATCTTCTGTTGGATCAATAAAAAACAACCAACTATGACATTTGAAGCAAAGTACAATAGGCATCTTTCTTTGATGCATGTGAAGCAGTATGGTTAAGAACGATTCTATGGCATATGGGAGTACTAGATGAAGATCCAACAATGATAAGATATGATAATTAGAGTTGCATCACCATTCCCAAAATTCTAGTTTTTCATGCACGCACCAAATACATTAAGATCTAGTATCACTATATGTGTGACTTGATCAAGGATGGGATAGTAGAGCTAGTGGTCTATTGTCCAATGGAGGATAATGGAGCAAATATCTTCACTAAAGCTCTTATGAAGGATCTACTTTGAGTTCATCTTCAGAGACTCGGCGTTGGGATGAGGATGTAGTTCACTTACAGGTGGACATTGAGGAGGGGTGTTAGATATGCTCAATGCCCCACCCTCGTAAGGTGCCACAGATGATCCATGGTGCTCTAAGTTGAAAGGCTTCCATTATGAGGAGAATCCATTTGTGAATATGGACATTGGTTGGGTCCTAACTAGTATGTCAAATGAGGTTTATATGACCAGATGGCAAAAAGATAGCCTTTGTGGATTTAGCCTTTGGGTTGGATAGAGAAGTTATTGTTGGGGGTAAAAGCGCCTCCCCATAGCCGCCCATGTATTACTACACTGATAATACCTATACTTGCATATTGCAGGCGACGGGCGCCCATCTCGTTGTCACTTCATTCTTTATTCTTTCAGTGACATTTGAATAAAGGGAAGGCCGGTCACACATTGTGACTATTGGAGTTCCCACATTTGGAGTCTCTCTCTTTCTTGCTCTTACTCTATTCGTCATAGCTCTCACTTCCATGCTCTCTTGCTCGATCCTTCTCACCTTTCAACTGGTATTAGAGCTTGGCTCTTCAAGGTCTTGAATATGGTCAGGCACTCCTTTAGCATTCGTTTGAATACCTACACTCTTGTCTTTACTCTTGGCAACCATAGCCACACCTTTTGAGCTTCCGATCGGTCTCATCCTTCTCGCGCAAGCATTGGGCCTTCTTGGGTAACCTCAGGGCATTCATCTATAACTATTGGAGCTCTCATTCCACTCTTTATTTCAGTCCATAGGGTTTGAAGAACATGGCAACCATGGCTCAGTCCATGAAAGTTTGGAACTAAGCTCTCTCTTCTATGCCTATTGAGCCCTCTTGGGAAGCTTCTTTGGGAGCCATAGAAGCTCCCTAACCATCAAGTAGTGCTCAGCTCCCCAGCTCCCCAACTCCCTCAACAATATCAAAAATGTGATTTTAGTAGGTTGCCCTATTTTCTCATCCTGTCAAAAATGTGGCCTTCATCTCCAACACCTCTTCACGCCATTGGCACTACACAAAGGTCTCATTTCAGGCATAGGAGCATGCTTCAACCATGGCATTGAAGGCTTGAGCTTGGCATTGACATTTGGGCCTAATATACTTTGGTACTCGAATCATGCTCGAATGTTATGGGACACTATGCATATGATACGCCATTGATTTGGTGCTGATTTTGACCCTGTTTATGCTCAATTTGATAGTGAATTTATTGCTATAATAGATCAGGAATGAAGCTATTTAACTCAGGTTATGTTATGCCTATTGGTCTCAGGTGCTTGATCTCGGGTGCTTCCCAGATGCTTGTTATGACTATTTGGATGCAAATGGAGGTTGGTAAATGTCTTGGATGGTTCCAGAATGTATTTTGAGCCTCGTTTGAGCTCCATATTGATTGGCACTTACTTGAAATTGGTCTACATTAGCATGCTTTGTGACAGAGGTTATACCTATGGTCTATGCATGACCTGTTGGTACATGCTTTGAAGCATATGTCAATGATGTATACTACCTACATTGTTTGAGCTTCTTTGCCACTTAAAGCTTCAGTTGGGCTTGTACTTGGATACTTTGAAACCTCTTTTGGATGTTTCTTGGCTTGTCAAAGATTGACTTGGGTTCGTACATGATGTACTTGGATGCTATCAGATGCTTGGCTGCTTACATGCTCTTGGTGCTCTCATGATGGATGGTCTTGGCTATGAGATGTCTTATGCATTTACATGCTATATTTTTTATTCTTTATATATATATGAGATAGTGCAATAAGGTTGTCATATCATTCTTGACAGCACTTACATTGTGTGTGCTCTTCTCTCCTGCATCTTCCTCTTCTCCTTCTCCACTGCCATTACACCCCCTTCAACTGGTATCGGAGCTTGGTCCTCTGGAGCATGATCGCAGGCTGTGCACGCAAGGTACAAGATCTTATTCTCAAGTATTCTCAGCCCATTCACAGGTTCACAGTAGGGTTTCAAGAAAAGGTTGGAGCTTGCTTCTACTTTCCTTTGCTTGAGCCTTTGTAGGCTTGTTTAGGGCTAGTGTATGTCATCATTGGCACTTGGCTTAAGGCCTCCCCACCCTGTTTTTCTTAGCCACCTACTGTTGTACCAGTAGCGTGATTTGTGCCAGGTTCACAGCTTGAATGGACAGCAGCTCTTTCACAAGATGAACATCATGCTTGATGTCTAGAGCACCTTGGACCACTTGGCAATGATCTATGATACATATTGAAGCTTGCACGTGACTTGGGGCTTTGAAATTGAGCTCCTCTTGGCTGTATAAACAACAATAGGCCTGTTGTCCCAAATATTTATAGCAGTCCCCAGCTCACTTACTTTATCTGGCACTTGGTTATGGCTTGTTGAAGCTTCCCAACACTTGGCTTTGGGTTTGGGCACTAATATTTATGGTTGGTATTGAGCTTGGAGCTGATTTAGCTCAGCCATGGACTGTTTGAACAGTCCCATGATTGTCATAAACAGGGGAGCATCCTGTTATTGATCTTTATAGGTACATGTGATGGTCATTTGATGCCCAATTATCCTTGGATGATGCCTATATGTCAAGGAATGTATGCCTATGGTTTGCCTATTGATTTGAGCGTGGTTTGAGCACTGATCTGCTAAGTTTACAAAGGTTATTTGCTGTTGGAATATTCAGGGCTGAAGCTATTTATGCTACAGTTTGGTTATGCCTATGGTCTACGGGGTACTCCCGATTACTTAGGATGATGTCTTGATGTATTTGGAGATGTATTTGGATGATGCCACATTGATGTTTATGCTCCCAGAATCATTTTGAACCAAGATTAGAGCTCAATTTATGGTTTCACTATCATTTTTTATTTGCAGGTGGCATGCTACTTGAGACAATTCATGTTACATATCACTTGGGTGATCCTTGTATGACCCTCTTTGGGATTGATGTTTGAGGTGGATGCTTTTGGTCTCGACTGCAGGATGGCAGATATTTGGGCTTTGTCTTGACTTTCAATGCAGTATTCCTTTGAGAAATTTGACATTTGGTTGGTTTATCCCTTATGCAGCTTGGATACTATTTGGCCTTTTGATGCTCTGATGATTTTCTTGGATCTTGGATGTTTGGTGGATGCAGATACATTTGAGCAGTGATTGCTCCATTCTTCTTTGGCAGTTGGATATTGAACTTTGATTGCTCATTGGTATTTGGATTTATTGCGGGATACCTAGTTGATTAGTGGACTTTATAGTGCTTGGGATGCAGTTATGGCTTTCTTGCTCCTTTGTTGTCTAGCTTCTATGCTAGTTGTGGGCTATTGTTGCCCGTCCATGTTAGAGAGCAGATGCTATGTATGCTTACCTATCTATGCACATGGTCTACTATTGTATACCTTACAGAGCCACTTGTATGGATGATGTTATACATGTATTTGGGCTTCTCCTGGAGCTTGACCATTGCAGGATCTTATGCCACTTACCGGTCTTGCATTGACTTGGATGCTACTATGTGGTCTGATGTACTGCAGAGTCATGTTTGCCATTATGGTTATGGGATGATTTCATGGCTGAATACCGTATGCTCTTCTGATAGATGTCTTATGCTTTACCATACTGTGGTTGGTTATGTCATGCACTTGGCTATGACTCTTCTTCATGTGGGAGCTTTTGCATCCTTGGCTGATGCCTTTATGGCTTCCCCTTCGTTGAGGTTTCATGAGCCTTTGCAGCATGCTTCTACCACTAATGTACTTGCATATAATTATCTTTATGAGCAGGTTCCCTCTATTAGTATAGCCCTCAACTTCTTGAGTTCCATGGATGCTATGGATAGCCCTATTCATGATTACTTGGATTCATTGTCATCTTCTATAGGTTCTTTAGTTATCACAGATGTTGTATGCTTCCATTGTGGAAATCTTGGGCATGTTCAAAGAAAATGTTTTAGATGGATTAAAGAGAAACAGAGACAGAGACGGACTCGACATGAGCAGAGATCGAATGATTCAGCAGGTGTTACTACTCTTTCTAGTGGTGAGGTACATTCACTTACCCATGATGATGTAGTTGAGCATGTCCTCCTGTCATCTAGTTTCCCTACAGCTTACTTGCTCAATGATCAGGCCTATGACTTTGATTGGATGTTGGATTCTTTAGCCTCTTGTCATGTTACCCCTCATAGAGCATGGTTCTCTTCTTACAAGGAGGTTGATAGATGTATTGATTTGGGCCTTGAGCAGACTTATGCTATTGTTGGTACAGGGGACATACACCTAGCTTTGCCTGATGCTACTTCTCTTGTGCTCCATGATGTATTACATGTTCCTATGCTTAGTAAGAGCTTGATGTCTATCCGTCAGTTACATGATGTAGATTACTCTGTTTCTCTTCAGGATAGGTCATGGAAGATCTGTCATGGTTGCTTGGTTTTGACAAGAGGTTCTAGAGTTGGTTCTCATTACCTAGTGCATGTCTCTCATGTGGGAGATTCTATGGTTGCAGTTATCCAAATACCACATGCATTGTTATGGCATTATCATCTAGGCCA
Organism: Lygodium microphyllum; assembly: GCF_053477565.2. Taxonomy (NCBI): domain Eukaryota; kingdom Viridiplantae; phylum Streptophyta; class Polypodiopsida; order Schizaeales; family Lygodiaceae; genus Lygodium; species Lygodium microphyllum. The sequence continues at coordinate 31,317,097 of NC_141147.1, forward strand.
TATGCACCACAGAGAGATAGAGCTATTGTCTTATATGGGTTCCTTGCTGCCTCCTATGTCACATGCAGATCTTGATGCTTGCCCTAATTATTATTATAGTCCTTGCAGAGCCCCTTTGGCTCATGGTGATAGTGAGAGGAAAAATCCTATAGATCTTGTCCATTGTGCAGTGTATGGACCTATGCTTACCCAGTCACTTGATGGAGTTTCGCATTTTGTGACCTTTGTGGATCATGCTACCCACCGTGTTTGGGATTTTTCCTTGGTATGGATTGAGGTTGCCTCAGTTATGCTTGACATGTTTATGGATTCAGCTGTTGCAGGCCTAGGTGCTTGCAAATGGATTCTGAGAGTCATGATATCTCTCCCAGCTTTCAGTCCTATTGTCAGCAGTCTGGCATTGATTTCCTAAGCCCACAGTATTACGAGATTTCTCATGGTATGTGCCTGACTCTACAGGTAAAGGTTGCTTCTATGCTTACCACAGCTAGGTTATCTTATGGCTTTTGGGCTGAGACCCTTATGACAAAAATTTACTTGCTTAATAGAACTTCGTGTTTGGCTTTGGATGGTATTACACCACACAAGGCATGGAATGGCATGAGACTCTCCTATGATTACTTGAGGATGTTTGGTTGTCATGCATTTGTATGTATGCTAGATGTGCCTATGTCACGCAGATGTATTCTCCTTGGTTATGGAGATGGTGACTTTTAGGCTTATAGGTTATGGGATTTGGATGCCCATCAGGTTATACGCAGCCGTCATGCTGTCTATGGAAAAATATTCAAAAACTTTATGCAAAGCGAAGCCCTACTTCACAGATGTATTGGCTTAAACAGTTGATGGATCTTTGCATGAAGGAGTGGACCCCATTATTTGCTCACTTTAGCCAATTCATTCTATCATGAAAAATGTGCTTCAATAGGGTATTGAGTTTCAGGATAATCTGCATCCTTTATTTCTACTTGGCACTTTACCTGAGTCTTGGGATGTATTTCACACTGCAATCTGTACCAACAAACTTGATAGGATAAAATTGCAAGATGTAGAGAGTGCTCTTTTAACTAAAGAAATTAACAGGAAAAACAATGATGCTTCCCCCAGTTCACATACTTTATCTGTTAGAGGTGGCAGAAGTAGCAAGAAAGATAATGATCATCATGGAAAGGACTCTCAAAAGTCCTGGTCTAAGTCACGTAGACACAGCAAGTCCCGTGGACATAAGTCTGATTTTACATGCCATTATTGTGGGAAAGCAGGACACATATGGCCGTAATGCCATAGGATGCATGATGACAAGCACAAAGAAAAGGGGAAAGAAAAAGTGCAAGAGACATTCAATGATCACAGTATTATACGTGCAAAGTCCAAAGTAAAGATTGAGGAGATAAATGTCATGCAGCCTAAGGAGTCCAATGGTGACTACATCTTAGCAACCTCTTCAAGTGATGCCTCTCAGCTAACCGAGAAGACCGAGGCTCACTCTATTCATGCACAATGTTGGCTCTTGGATTCGGGTCTGTCTTTTCATGTGACTCCCTACCATTGCTATTGTTGGAATTGGTGATGTCACTCTACAATTTCTCTCCAGTAGCACTTTTATTCTGTATAATGTATGTCATATACCCACACTGACTAAAAGCCTTATGTCTGTTGGGCAGCTTGATGATGTAGGTTATCATATATACTTTGTTGATTCTGTATGGAAGATAACTTGTGGTAGGCTTGTTCTTGCAGGAGGTGCCAAGTCTGGCAATCTCTACCCCTTGGTTATATCTAGTACTATTGGCCAATGTTTGTTAGTGTGTTCTATCCCACATGTATCTCTTTGGCATGCTCGTCTTGGGCATATGTCACTTAAGGGAATGAAAATACTTATTGCTTTGTAGTATCTTCCGCCTTTTGACTACTCACATTTTGAGTCGTGTGATCATTGTTTATATGGTAGGCAGACTAGGAATTCGCATAAAAATTATGGTATTCCACACATGGGTGAGCCTTTGGCTCTTGTGCATTTAGATTATGTGGACCCATGCCCTATCAGTCATTAGGGGGTGCAAAGTACTTTGTCACAATTATTAATGATGATTCACGTAAGGTTTGGGATTATCCCATAAAGTAGAAATCTAATTCTTGGCCGTCTTTCAACGTTGGCTTGCTTTAGCAGAGAATCAATCTGGGCATAGACTAAAATTCCTAAGGAACGATAATGGGGGTCAGTACGGCTTGCGTGCTTTGAGCAGTTTTATAATGAGCAGGGTATTAAGCATCAGTTGACAGCCCCTTACACCCCTCCCCAAAATGGTATGGCTGAGCGTATGAATAGAACTATCCAAGAGAGGGTCTGTAGTTTGCTTAGTCAAGTAGGCTTACCATAGCATTTTTGGGCTGAGGCAGTCTCTATTGCCATGCATCTCATTAACATGTCACCTTGCAGTGGCATTGACTTCCAAGTTGCAGAGGAGGTATAGACAGGAAAGCCTCCCTCATATGCCCATTTGTGTGTCTTTGGATGTGAGGCCTTTTGCCATGTGCCCAAGTATAAATGCAATAAGTTGGATCCTAAAAGTGTGAAATGCATTTCCTTAGATATGGAGATGCAGATGAGATGGGATATCGTCTTTGGGATCTACAGGTGTGAAAAGTGATCGGCAGCCATGATGTTGTGTTCCATGAGGAAAAATGCATATGAAGCTTGAGAAAGTTGTTGAGATACACATGGTTATCTTTCAAGAGGAGCCCCACGCTCCCCCACAACTAGCTAAACACCATGTATCAACTAATCCTCATGGCCAGGATATTACACAGGATGTTAGACAAGATATTGGGCAGGCAGCACAACCTGCATTGATGTGTTCTACTAGAGATAGACGACCTCCTGACTGCTATGAGCCCTCCATAAATTATATGCCCTCCATAAATTATATCTTGGTTATAGATGTAGGAGAGCCTCTCACCTATGATGAGGCTATGTGCAGGGGTGACAGTCACTCCTAGGAGAGGGCTATGTAGTCTGAGATTGACTCATTACATAAGAATCGTATGTAGGATTTGGTTTCCTTGCATAGTGGCAAGAGGGCTTTGTCTTGCAAGTGGATGTACGAGTTCAAAAGTACCCCTAGACAACCCAGGCCGGCATACAAGGCCAAATTGGTAGCAAAGGGTTTCAAGCAAGAGCACGGTGTTGACTTTGATATGAGGTCTTCTCTCCTACGGTTAAGATGACCACCCTATGCTTAGTCTTGGCTTTGGCTGCACAACTTTTTGTACTAGTTGGATGTCAAGATAACTTTCTTACATGGGGACTTACATGATGAGATTTACATGGAGTAGCATAAGGGCTTTATAGAGCTTTGCAAGGAACCCGTTGTGTGTAGATTGAGGAAAGGCCTTTATGGCTTGAAGCAGGCACCTAGGGAATGGTATGATAAGTTTGATGCATTTATGCAGTCACTGGGCTACAACCATAGTGCTATGGATCCGTGCTTGTACAAAAGAAAGCCCATGATGGATCTTTATTGATTTTGGTACTCTATGTGGATGACATGCGTTTGGGAGGGAAAGCTCATGATGAGCTAGATGCTCTTAAGGATCAGCTCAAGAAGAGCTTTGAGATGAAAGATCTGGGACATGCATCTGATATTCGTATGGGCATTAGGCGTGATAGGCATCAAGGACTACTCTATCTATCACAAAGAGAGTACATTCATAAAGTCCTTGAGTGCTTTCGTATGCAAGATGTAAAGCCATGGTTGTCCATTTCCTTCTCATGTAAAGGTATCATAGGCCAATTTTTCAAAGACAGATGAGCAAAGGGCTGAGATGGCCAAGATTACCTATGCATCCGTAGTGGGCAGTCTTATGTATGCCATGATAGCCACCCATCCCGATATTGCTTTTGCAGTTGGTGTTGTGGCACGTTATATGGCTACACCTCGCACGAGGCATTGGGATGACGTGAAGGGTATCATGAGGTACTTGAAGGGTACTGCTGATATGTGCATATATTATGGCAGCCATGATATAGGAGCCATGGGATACATTGACTCTGACTATGCAGGACATGCAGATAGTAGGAAGTCCACCTCTGGCTATGTGTTTACTTTTGCTGGAGGTGATGTTTCATAGATATCCAGGGTGCAGAAATGCATGGCCCTTTCCACTACATAGGCCCAGTATGTTGTTGCCACTGAGGCTTGCAAGGAGGCCATTTGGTTGGGTCGTTTGTTTGCCGACCTTAGTATTGCAGATGCTATCCCTACACTACATTCGAATTGTGAGTGCTATCTATAAGCCAAGAATCTAGTCTTCCATGCGAAGATAAAACACATTGAGGTGAGGTATCACTTCATTCGTGGGGTCATTGAGGACAAGACTATTGACCTTGTCAAGATCTCAACTGACCATAATCCTACAGACTTTCTCACGAAAAGCCTCTCTATAGAGTGCTTTGCCTTCCTTAGGAAGTTGATGGGCATTGGATGAGATGACGTCTTTTCTCATCCTCTTGTATCTATGTACATGTTGTACTATCTTTTTTCTTTTTTCTTTCCACTCCTCACTAAGGCAAATTCGCCTTTAAGAGGAAGGTTTTTCTCTAAAACTCCATATGTTGGTCTCTAGACCAAAGTCCTTACATTGCTACATAGTGAATACTCCCTTGTCCTCATAATGATAATCCTTGATAACCACCAATGTAGACATTTCAAATTGGGAATCTACCATCCTCTTAGTCAAAAAATAAAACCACAACTTGAGAAATTTTTAGTTAACCAACAAAAAGATAGTCAAATCGTACATTTGCTTATTTATCAAAAAAATAATGCCAAAATTGATTGGCCCGATTTCCCCCTGCAAATAGAGAGTACTAGAAAGCTTCTGAGCTTGCAAATGCAACAATCAAAGGGTGAGGACAGATGTTAGGGCAACACCAACAAAAAGAAAAAGATAAGCTAGATTGATTATGTACATAGAAAGTCCAAAGACAACTAGATGGAGGGTCAAGAGGAGGGAACAAGGGACAACCACCAAGTATAAAAGCTGGGGTTATACTTCAATTCGACAAATGCATCAAGGTCAAATGGGCATATTGCCAAACCTCACAAATAAAAGGTAAGATCTATGAGTAGACAGGGACCAAGTAACTAGCCACATGGAAATCATCCTCCATAAGAATCTTATGAAACAATGGGTGGTGTTGCAGATTGGATGACACTTCGAGTTCACAAGCCAAAATGAGAGCACGGAATGAAACATTAGAATGATATGTAAAATCACCCTAGAGGTTACGAATGGCATGTCGTTGCTCGATAGTGGTCATGAGACCATTGTTGGCACGAGTGATCTTGAGCCAATGGCCATACTAGCAGCATAAAAAAGAACTAGAAGTGGTGTGTTTGCAGGATCATCACATTTGGTCATGAGAGCATAAGAAGAGATGAATTGGGAGGATTGGAGATGCTTTCAAGAAAGAGTCTTGATATATTCAGCTTGCACCAAGAGACTCTTGCAAAAGAGATACTCATGCTCCACCCAAGTGGGATTCCATTGAGTAGTAGGTTCAAGGTCCTCATTGTCGGCAAGGCTAAGGTCAATCATAGCAAACAATTTCACAAAGGTGGTAAACATACAGTCAAATTGGAGTAACTAACTAGCATCTAAGGAGTGTTCCTTCATGGCCAAGTCTATTGCCATGCTATTGAGAGGGCGACAGATGAGCAAAGTTTTGAGACCAGAAGGTGGATCAAGTGTGATGGAACTAATCTAAAGATGAGTTAGTATCCATTCCCCATGTTCATGTTGGATTTTAGCCTGGGCTACCTGATCCAAGTAGTGGACTGGCTGAAAGATAGTGGAAAAGGAGGAGGCCTCAAATGATGCTAAGGGCTCAAGGGTGGGTACAGGAATAGGATCAATAGGGGGATCTAGAGCAACAGATCAAGATGGTGACAGAAAGAGGCAGTGTAAACATCTCCTAGGAAGTGGGCAAGTGGGGCAGAAGGAAATGGAGAGTTGAATTTGACATGAGACAATACGGTATGGTGGGGGAATGAAAGTGAAGCTCACAGATAGGATGGTTGGCACTTGGACCTATCGAGAGCAACTATGGGAAAAACCTAGGAAAAAGGGACAAAGGATATGGGATATCATTCGAGAATCCAAATGGAGGCATTACCCTATAAGTAATAGCCTTGATCTTGTCAAGATTGTGGGAGAGAAGGAAGGAGTCTCACTTGTAGCTTTCTTGCTTGCACAATGGGGGAATACACACAGAGGTGGAGGCTGAAAACAGTTTTCCTCTTCTTAGTTGTGTAAGCCAAAAGAACTCAAGTACAAAGAAATAGAAGAACCCTATATATGGGTCTCAAACCAAACTCAACTAACTAAGGTGGCATACTAACTGAGCCACGAACTAGAGTAGATAAGGATAGCTATCATGTAGCTATTATTCATGGGCGGTGTACCAATTGCGTCTACAACTGACAAGTCGGTGACATAAATACACAACGGTCACTCTGGCGTATCACGAGTGGAGCTCGATATCTCAACACTCCCCCTCGAGCTCAATCCCAATTCCTACACACCAAGCAGGTCTCTGAACTTGCGCAGCTTCTCTGCGCCCAATGCCTTCGTGAATATGTCAGCTACCTGATCCTCTGTGCTGACATAAACTAGATCAATAAGACCTAGTAAAACCCTCTCTCGCACATAGTGATAATGCACCTCAATGTGCTTTGTTCTAGCATGATAGACTGGGTTATTTGCCAAGTGTATACTACTCATGTTGTCACAATAAATGACAACTGGCCCATCTGTAGACTGATGCATATCATAAAGTAGCTTATGCAACTAAGCTACCTCACATGCAGCCATTGCTGCACCCCTGTACTTAGCCTCTGTGCTCGACAAGGCAACTGTAGGCTGTTTCTTGCTGCTCCAAGTGACTGCAGCACTCCCAAAAGAGAACACATATCCGCTGGTAGATCTTCTATCAGAAATACTACCAGCCCAATCAGCATCAGTGTATCCATGCAACTGCATCTGAACCCCAGTCTCATAAAATAGTCCATACTGCAATGTGGACTTCACATACCTGAGTATGTATCTAGCCGCATCCAAATGTGGTTTCCTTGGAGCCTGCATAAACTGACTTACCAATCCAACAACATAGCTCAAATCTGGCCTGGTAATAGTCATATAAATCAAACTTCCTACTATGCGTCTGTACATAGTAGGGTCTTCTAGAAGCTCACCTGCATCTGTGCTCAGCTTCACATTCTGCTCCAAAGGAACTGAAATAGGCTTACAGCCTGTCATCCCATATTTGGACAGCATGTCCAATCCATACTGCCTCTGCAAGAGCTGTATCCCACTTGGTAATCTAATCACCTCAATGCCCAAGAAATAACGCAGCTCTCCCAAATCCTTCATCTCAAACTTCTGCTTCAATAGCATTTTCACATGAAGGATATCTTCATCACTGTCACCTGTCATAATCAAATCATCAACATAAATGACAAGTAGCATAATACATTTCTCTGTTTTTCTCACATAAAGTGAGAAATCTGCCTTGGAAATCTGAAAGCCAATAGTGACAAGATACTGTCCTATCTTGTCAGACCATGCTCTAGGTGCTTGCTTCAAGCCATACAAGGCTTTCTTCAACCTGCAAACAAACTCAGGATGAACAATATGCACATAACCTGGTGGCTGCTCCATATAGACCTCTTCTTGCAAATCACCATGCAAGAAGGCATTCTTTACATCCATCTGATGTAAAGACCATCCCTTTGATGCAGGCATAGCAATGACCGCTCTTACGGTTGCCATCCTTGCAACCGGACTGAATGTTTCTTCATAGTCAATGCCATATGTTTGTGCATACCCCTTGACTACTAATCTTGCCTTGTATCTGTTCACAGAACCATCTGCATTGTGGTTCACCTTATAAACCCACTTACAGCCAATTGCATTTTTACCTTTAGGCAAAGGTACCAATTCCCATGTAGCATTTGCTTCCAAGGCATCCATTTCTTCATCCATGGCTTTCTCCCATTTTTCTTTTCCCATGGCTTGCTCAAAAGAAGTGGGTTCAGGTTCCTGTATCACTTTGACTATATATACATAGTGAATGGCTGTAAATCCATCATATTTCAGTCTATCCACAGGATACCTAGGTCTCGTAGACCTGCGCAAAGTAGGTTCACTCCCAGGTGCTCTCAAAACATCCCTGGTCTTCCTTACTCCAGGTGTAACAATAGAAGGAATACCCAACTCATCATCAATGCTCTATCCTGAGCCACTGGATTCACCATCCACATAAGAGTGACCTGCATTCACATCAAACATGGCTGATCAACCTTCTCTTTTTCTTTTCATGATACCTGCATACCACTATCTGCATTACTTTGAGAAGATTCTCCTGATCTCAATCTGCCTGTCCATGGCGAAGAATGTGAACCACTGCTAGAGGACGCTCCAGGTCCACTAATATTTTGTGACTGCTGCTGTGAATTCTGTGCAGCATTACCATTTTGTGCATCTACATCATCAATCACATTTACTAGTTTATGCCAGCTACTCATCTCATCAAAAACAACATCTCTGCTCACTGTAAACTTACGAGTAGAAGGGTTATAGCATCTATACCCTTTTTGCTGCAGAGAGTAACCAATAAAGATGCACTTCTCAGCTTTTGGATCCAACTTGGATCTCAACTCATCTAGCACATGTACATAGGCAATGCAATCAAAAAATTTCAAATGAGAAATATCTGGTTTCCTACCAGTATACCTCTCCTCTGGAGTCATTCCATGTATTGCTGCAGTGGGAGTCCTGTTCATTATGTAGACTGCTGTAGCAACTGCTTCAGCCCAATAAAAATCTGGCAAGTCTTTTTCATTGAGCATGGCACGAGATACCTCTCCAATATGCCTGTTTTTCCTTTCTGCAATTCCATTTTGTTGTGGGGTATGACTACATGAATATTGCTGCTTTATGCCATGCTCCTTCAGGAACCTTGCAAACTCATTTGAGAGGTACTCTCCCCCTCCATCTGACCTTAGGCATTTTATCTGCAGGCCTGTTTCTTTTTCAACCATAGCTTTAAGAGTTTTGAAATACCCAAAAACTTCACTTTTCTTTTTCATAAAATACACCCAAACTTTTTTGCTATAGTCATTAATAAAAGTGACAAAATAATGACAGCCTCCAAAAGATGCAGCTTTAGTAGTCCACACATCAGAGTGGATTAATTCCAATGGCTTCTCACTCTCTTGAACATGTCTAGGAAATGGTTTCCTTGCCTGTTTTCCAAACTGACAGGCTTCACATACCTTATGCATTTTTGCAACCTTGAATTTGGGCAATCCTGCAACAATATTTTGGGCCTGCATTGATTTAAGTCACTGTACATTAACATGACCAATGCGTTTATGCCAGATATCAATATCTGCAACTACACCGGTCCTATGTGGAAACATTGCTGCACTCAATTCAGACATGTCTGCATCCAATGTAAACATTTTGCCCTTCTTCTTTCCTTTTGCTATCAAGTGACCTTTATTTTTCATATCCTCAACAAAGCATCCATGAGGATTAAATCTGACCTGCAAGCCCTGCTCAACCATTTGACCAACAGAAACCAGATTCTTGGTGATATTCGGGACATGAAATACATCGGACATGTATTTCTTTTTCCCATCCTACATAGACAAAGGAATTTTTCTAATCTGCACAATAGGATGTGCAGTATCATCGCCAGTCTCCACAAATCCTGGTTTTTCCATTTACCTTGCATCCTCCATCCATTCTGCATGACCTGTCATGTGGTTTGACGCACCTGAGTCAACATACCATACATCGTTGCTTTCTTCTGCACTTGTCACAGAATTATTCATGTGCTACACCATAAACAAATGCTCATTTCATTCATCACCCTGTCTACTAGAAGATGCATAATTCCCTTGTTGCAGTTTTCCATTCATGATGTCATTTTGCTTTTTATAGCAGTCTTTAGCCATATTACCCATTTTACCACAGTAGTAGCATTCAACATTACTATTTGCATTTTGGTCTCTTTGCCATCCACCACGACCTCTTTGTCTCCCCCTGCCTCTAGAGTTACCACGTCCTCCTCCATAGGACTGGTTTTCTTGAGTTTGCTGCATATTCTGATTTCTACCACGGCCTCCAAATCGGCCTCCTCTACCTCTGCCTCTACCTCTTCCAGCATTTGAGTAGAAGACAGCTTCTTTTGAAGTTCCTCCTGAAGAAGATGCACCACCATTTCTCTGCTCCTCAGAAATTAAAAGAGCAATCAACTCCTCAAAATCAAGAAATCTTTCACGGACGGAAATGGATGTTCGGAACTATGCATAATCCTTTCCTAGACCATTCAAGGTCACAGAAACTAAATCATCATCTTCCACTGGCGATCCAATGGAAGCAAGTGCATCTGCAATCTTCTTCACCTTCATGTGGTAGTCGTTGATGCTCATGTTTTCTCTTTGCACATTGTGCAACTCTTGCTTGAGCTGCATTTTCCTGGCTTGCGTATTTGTGCTATACATTTTTGACAAAGTATCCCATGCCTCCTTTGGCGTACTTGCATCTTGAATATGCACAATCATAGAGTCTGAAATGCTTATAGACAGCCAGTACATAACTTTCCTGGCTCTCTCATGCCATGCTTTAAATGCCTGCATTTGCTATTGATTGGGAACATCAGGAAGAACTGGTTCTTCTTCATTTCCTGCAACAAATTCCCAATATCCTTTTCCCATAAGGAAATTCGTCATTCTAAACTTCCATGCTTGGAAGTTGTTCTTGTCAAGCTTTTCAATGACAATCTGTGAGAGAGAATCAGACGCCATTACAGAACACTGCAAAAAATTCTATCACTGCAAAGAACATAGCTTCAGCCTCACAAAGGCAAATCTGCAAAACTGACGAAAGTGGTATTTGACCACACAGTCACTTCCTAGTGACGATTTTGCATCAACAGGCAACATGGATGATTCTGTAACTCCCAATGTCTCTGCGCACAAGCATACGATGCAATTTCTACAGTAACTTTTCACCGACCTGTAGAATAGTGGCTGCACAGCATAAAATCGGACCTTTTCCTGAGTGCGTGCAGAAAACTTCCGCCTCCAAAACAGGCCCCGAAATGGCCTCAAATAAAAAAAACAAGGTCGCCGAGGGCTAAAGCCCTCGCCCGCAACATATACTGCCCTCTTGCTTCATCGCGAAGGGCGTCTCAACTTGAGACAATTCACTCTTGCACTTTCCGGCTGTGCTACCTGCAGAGATCTACTCCCAAAATAGAAAATGAAAGCAACACTGCTCCTCTTACCAGAACACCGCGAGCTTGGCTTGCTTTCTTGAGCTCCTTACCACGAACAAGGCTCTGATACCATGTCAAGATTGTGGGAGAGAAGGAAGGAGTCTCACTTGTAGCTTTCTTGCTTGCACAATGGGGGAATACACACAGAGGTGGAGGCTGAAAATAGTTTTCCTCTTCTTAGTTGTGTAAGCCAAAAGAATTCAAGTACAAAGAAATAGAAGAACCCTATATATGGGTCTCAAACCAAACTCAACTAACTAAGGTGGCATACTAACTGAGCCACGAACTAGAGTAGATAAGGATAGCTATCATGTAGCTATTATTCATGGGTGGTGTACCAACCGCGTATGCAACTGACAAGTCGGTGACATAAATACACAACGGTCACTCTGGCGTATCACGAGTGGAGCTCGATATCTCAACAGATCTTCCAAGAGAGTGCATGCCACCTAGCACAAAGAAATTGTGACATGGAATGGGCTTTCGATGCAATGGTAGTGAGGGCAGTGAAGTTGGAGATGAGACTAATAATGGAAGGCGAGGTCTCCATTGGAAGTTAGCAGGCTTCTCAGGTATGGGTTTTGAGGCTTGAGTAATAGGAGTAGTAGGGTGATGTTCGGCATGGAACAATTGACCAAATAAGAAACTACTAACTGAGAAGGGGTGGGTTGAGGAGTTGGCATTTTACTTGAAAAAAGATCCCGTGTACTGAAAGCAAAAACAACATAGGCACTTGAAAATTGCAATGTAATGCACTAATCAACATAGTTGATGGTGTAGGAAACCTAACACAAGGAGGGCATGTGTGGCCAAAAGGCGAGTTTCAGTGAGGCATTTGAACTCCACAAGGTGATTGGTTTAGGCAATTGTGCCTTCCTAATACTCCTGTTCTGTGATGCGAAGATTGGGGATTAGAAACTCAACTAGCATAATAGCATCAGTGCCATAGGTGAGTTGAAAAGGAGTTTGGTTAGTTGCAGTATTGAAAGTTGTATGGTAGGCCCAAAGGGTAGCCATAAGCTTGTTATCCCAATCAAAGCACGAAGCAAAAATGGTCTTGGTCAAAACAGTAAGCAAACTCTATTGGTGGGCTTAGCCTAGCTAGTGGCCTGAGGATAGTAGAGAGATGACTTGCAGTGGATAATTAGAAAGGTAGAGAGCATATGCTCAATGACCTCATTCACAAAGTGAGTCCCCTAATCACTAACCAACTCAATCGAGCAACCAAAGTGATAAATCACTTGTTCCCACAAGAACTTAGCCGTTGTAGAGTATCATTCTTGAGTGTAGCTTGTACCTCAGGCCATTTACTCAAATAGTTAGTGGCCATGATGATGTAGCATGCTTTCGAATACTCAGTAGCTAGAGTGATAGGCCCTATAGAGTCAATCCCCCATATTTTAAAAGGTTGTCTAGAAATGACATGTGATGGTTCCATCTCCTCCTTGAGAATAGAAAGTTTGATGTGTTGGCACTTATCACAATGTTTGACAAAACGTGCCCATTCTTGAACAAGGTGGGCCACCACAGTTGGGCCTATAAAACCTTACATGTTGTAGCCTGACCATCAAAATGTCCTCCAACAATGCCTCCATGGGCTTCTTGGAGCACACACTCCATGCCATATTCACACACACATCATTGAAGGAGACCGTCCTGCCCTAGTCAATAAAGTTGACTAGTAATCATTTGGTAAGGTCATGTCTTAATCAACAATCGAGTGAGACAAGCCTTCTTAATGGGACATTCAAAAATTCCATTCTCTGAAATAGCAACAATATCATCTTCCCAATGGGGTGTGAGATCAGCCTTGAACAATTTGGTCTGTTATTGAAGTTGAAATAAATAGGCACCATGTAATTTATCATCAATGCTTGTTGCTTTTTCTCCACTGGTCAATTGAGACGTGTTTGGCGATGTAATGCTACTTTTTTTTTCTACACAACCATAGAGAAGTCAAACTCAAGAAAAAGTAACAGACATCTGGCAATTCTACTTGTAGCACATGGCTTGTTCACGAGATAAAGTAGAGCTTGATGATCAACAAAAAACATGAAGGGAGTGGAAAGCAAATAATGTCAAAACTTCTTAACTACATCAACCACTGCTAAACCTTCCTGTTCAATGGTGGAATAATTCATCTCAATCTCAGTTAGGTACCTACTTGTAAAGCTCACCAAAAAGTCCATGTTATGTATACCAAGTTGGCACAAAACAACTCCAATGGCAATTTGGGATGCATCAATGTAAACATGGAATAGGAATGTCCAATCTGGGGCTCATAAAATGGGTGTAGAGATAAGAGCCTTCTTCAGGGTCTCATAGGCATCCTGACATTCAATAGTCCATTCCCACACAACCAAAAGCTTATAAAGTGGTCTGGCAATACCATTATAGTTTAGAACAAAGCGGTGATAATAGCCAGTATGCCAAAGAAAGCATTGAATACCCTTCATATTGGTGGGAGGTGAAAACTCCATAATAATCTTGATCTTGTTAAAATATGCGGGATCTAGAGCATGGCAGACACGGAAGCTATGGAGGTTGAAAGAGGAAGAAGAAACTCATGAATACATTGACCTTAATAAAGGCAAATTTTCAACAAGTGAATTAGGTTCCAAGATTGAGACTTGGACTCATAAACATAATCGTGTGTGGACAGTGACATTGACACTTTACTGGAAAGAAAAAGTACTATCATTGCATTAGAAAAAAGAGTGCAAGTACAATCCTTTATAGGAATTGAGTGATGGTACTTTCTCCTACTGTGCATATGGGATTCTGGTCCTGAGACCTCACTACTCCTCACAAAGGGAATGAAGTAGGTGTGATTGCAAATATCTCAACACCCCTCCTCAATCACAACCAGAAGTACAAAGTGTATTGAGGCTTTAGTGGAAGCAACACCTGCAAAGTGTGGGCACACCATAAGCATGGAAAAACTCTAGAGGCTGATGCAAAAAGGCTAAGTGTGGGCACCACAAACATGATGGACATCCAGAGGCTATAGCAAGAGCCTCACAACGTGTACATAGGATGTAGTACAAGGCTAACTAAGGAGTTTACAAGTTTATGTTTGAGGCATTAGGGCTAGGAAATACAAAGCTAAAAAAGTCTATCTAAATAGAAGGACTGATGAGGTTCATCCTTCTCCTGGTGGTCTTCTTCTTCTTCCTTTGCTCCATTTTCTTCTTCTTCTTTGACTGCAACTAGATAGGCCTTTTGAGACCTCTTTTTGGCGTGGCAAAACTTCTCGGTGTGTCCGGTCCTTTTGCAAAAGTCATAGAAGAGCTGATCCTTCTTGCCTTTGTACCTGTTGTTAACATATAATCCATGTTCATCTCTAGAGGTACTTGGTTCTTCCTTAGTTTTTATCTTCTTTTCCTCCTCTAACACTGATGCCTGGATATCAACAAGTTGAGGGTTTGGCCTGTTCATTAAAGTTGTTGATATATTATTATTCTCAAGAGGCAAACTCTTAAGTAGAACACCGATATAAACATCTTCTTCCATTTTAATGTTGATTCCTGCAGGGTGGGTTAGAAGTCCTTCCATGTAATTTAGATGTGTGGCAAGTGATGTGCTAGACTTCATTTCAAGCCTGAAAAACTTGATCAAGAGACCATACTTTGATGATTTAGATTGTCCATCGAAGAAAGTGTCAAGTCTCTTCCATGTATCCTGTGAAGTCTCATAGTTATCCACATGGTGGATAACTATAGCTGTCATCTAGCTCCAGTTTGATAATGGCCTGAGCCATATCATCATTCTTTTGCCAAGTGACAATAACGTCTCCATCACGAGGCTTTCTTTTCTTTTCTAGTGGGAATGGTTCAGAGGCCATTCTTCATCAGGATGAGTTTGATGCAAGTCTGCCATGTATGAAACCTGACTCCTTTGAAACGGGCAGTTGGAGAGTCTTTGCCCATATTATACTTGCATGAACAACAACAAATCAGCTTCAGAATTATCAAATTTAAGCAGCAGAAGATTTGGTTGAGATGTGTCAAAAGACACAAGTGCTTAGAGCACTAAAATGAGTATCAATAGACACTATGTTTCTTCCTTGAGTCTTCCAAATTTGCAAAATCCTTCAAGTTCTTTCAGATCCAAATCTTTCCCTTCTTGATTTGATGCTGGGACCTTCAAATCTGAGTGATAGTGGGTTGTTTTAGGTGGCAGGAGAGAGAAAATTATGAGATTTTTGAGCTTGGTGAAGTTTGGCTATGGAGTCACAGTTAGGGTTTCTAGGGGCAGCCTAGTTTTCTGACATTACAGGAGCTTGGTGAAGTTTGGCTATGGAGTCACATTTAGGGTTTCTAGGGGCAGCCTAGTTTTCTGACATTACAGGAGCTATACTTGATCATTTTGAAAAAAAATTATATGAGGATGAAGCTTACTTCAAGGGCTATTATTGCCCTATGGTGTTCTTCAACATCACAAGCTATACTGGTTGTGGTAACTATATGAACGGCAGCATGCGCATTCTAGATAGCGACCACAAATTTCTGCAATGTTGCGCTTTGGAGTGGCCAATGTCAAGGTGTCATGTGATAGGAATCTTCTCCCTGAGCAAAGGCACAACTCTCTAGAAGGAAGCTTCCAAAGATATGAGGTCTATGATGAGATATGAAAGCTCCAAGTGCAATACATCCTGTTTGGCTATGGCTGCCACAAGGTAACTGTGAGATTCAAGTCAGAAATGAGTAAGAAATGAGGGTCATGCACTCTGACTGAGATGAAGAGAAGCTGAGAGGAGTAAAAGGAGATCTGGACCATGCTCAATTGAGCTCTAATACCTTGTTAAAATATGTGGGATCTAGAGCATAGTAGATACGGAAGCTATGGAGGTTGAAAGAGGAAGAAGAAACTCATGAAGACATTGACCTTGATAAATACAAACTGTCAACAAGTGAATCAGGTTCCAAGATTGAGACTTGGACCCATAAACACAATCTTGTGTGTGGATAGTGACATTGACAATTTACTGTCCACACACACAATCTTGTGTGTGGACAATGACATTGACAATTTACTGGAAAGAAAAGAGTACTATCATTACATTAGAAAAAAGAGTGCAAGTACAATGCTTTATAGGAATTGAGTGATGGTACTTTCTCCTACTATGCATATGGGATTCTAGTCCTGAGCCCTCACTGCTCCTCACACAGGGAATGAGGTAGGTGTGATTGCAAATATCTCAACAGATCTTAGCTATATCAATATCCATGCCATTTTTGGACACAACATGTCTTAGAATAATGCCATGATTTACCCATAATTGACATTTTAGTGGATTTAAGGAAAGATCATACTAACATCTTTCAAATACAAGGTGAAGCTTGGTTAAGTGCTCTTCGCAACTAGTATAGACATAGAGGTCGTCAACAAAGATGGTGCACATCAATTTTTGAAAGGTGGGGGGTGCATTGGTCAATCCAAATGGCATGACAATGTAAGCAAAGACACCCCACTTAGTAGCAAAAGTAGTCTTATGCCGGTCATTTGGGTGAACGTGAACCTAATTGTATCTGAAGAATCCATCCAGGAAGCTATAAGGCTCCTTCTCGGCAACTCTCTCAATCATGTAATTTGTATAGGGCATCAAATAATGGTCGCATTTGGTTATGGCATTATTCCTTCTTATAGCTGATATATACTCAATTTTGCCATTCTTTTTGAGTGCCATAGAAATGGGTGATACCGAGTCAGTATGTTCAATCTCATAAATGCATCCTACTTGAATTTGCAATTTGTCCAATTCCTCCTTCACATGCTAAGCATAGTGAGGATTCATGGGATAGGGCCTCTAGTTGACAGATTTAGTGTCCGGCTGCATGGAAATAGTGTGAGTGGGTACCTGCTGAGAGGTGGCACTCCTTTGAGATAATTCCAGGAAAACACATCACGGAAATCCTTGACTAATTGAATGAGTGCCTCCTCATCTTCCTTGCTTAAAGCCTCATCAAATAAAGATTGGTTTAGGTGTTTTCTCCTCCTCGACAAGGTCAAATTCCTTTAATTTAGTTAGGCCTTCAATAGATTAGTGAGTTGGCCCATGTCGTTTGGCACCAAGCATAATGACAATCTGATCCCCTTTCTTAAATTGAGTAAAGCATTTGGAGAGATCCTGTGCCTTATGTTGAGAGCTTGCATCAGAGTCAGCAAGGTTCTTCTGAGCTATCTTCAGATGCTTCCTTCTCAAGTGAACTGGCAAGTTCATCTTGGAATGGGGAGTTGGGGTAGCCTGAGATATTTTAGGATCCGAGTCGGTGCTAGCATCAGACTCTAAGTTAGACTCCATGGATGTCAATGGAGCATCAAAGGATAGATCTTATAAGGGTGCAATAGTGAATAAATTAGGGCCAGAAGTAGGGTTAGAAGTATTGCATTCCAATTGATTTTAATACGTGGCTTATAAGTACTCCAACCATTCTATGTCAAATTTAAAATGAAGCCAGCCTTGCTCATCATCAGGGCATGGAACATATTTGTTTAAGGGTGTCTATGGTGGGGGATAGATGGTGTCACCCTACAACAAGCTAGAAATAGCATCTAGGTTAACTAAGATAGTCTTTGAACTATCCATTTCAATGTGCACAGCCTCAATAGATTTCCCAAAATGACTAGACCATTGCCGCAATCTTCAATAAATCATGCAGTGTGCATCCACATGTGGCCAAGAAATAGGTCATAGTTAACTCCTTTGATGATCACAAATGTGATAGAGAACTTGACACTAATGATCTTCACTGGCCAATCCTTCAACACACTTAGGGGCCAGACCTTACAACCATTGATGATGGTGAGATTAAAGTGGACAGGCTCAATCAGAGGGTTGCCCCAAGTCTTAAGCATTACTTGACTCACAATGCTAACATGAGCTCCTATATCAATAATGCCTCTTCTCATGGAGTCACCTAGAACTTCCAGAGGTAGAATGGCATGTTGTTCAACACCCTCTCAAAGCATGGCAACTCCGAGATCACCAAGGATGGGAGTAGGTGCACATTTTTCTTGCTGCATGGTGATCCAACTACCTTTGCTAATGATAGTAGGAGTCCATCTTCCATCTATTTGGAATGAGTTAGACACTGATATGGGTGTGATTTGGGAGCTTAGACATCTTGTTGAAGGTCGAATTTCTATATCCGAGAGAGAGAGAGAGAGAGAGAGAGAGAGAGAGAGAGAGAGAGAGAGAGAGAGAGAGAGAGAGAGAGAGAGAGGACTAGGCTACCACAAATGAGAGAAAAACATGAGCAGGATAAAAGAAAGGAGGGAAAAAAATGAGTGCCAAGCTTTTTACTAATTTGAATATAGATTAAACTAGTCATTATTATTAATCCAGACATATCATTAAATAAAAGTGGTCGAGACTATATGTGATTAATGTAAAGGATGTCATAATCACAAATATAAGAGGCTTAAAATAGATATTGATAATAAAAATTCATTATATTATTATCTATATATCTTTTTGTAAAATTATTTTTTACATTTTTTAAAATAGAAGTTCCATTATGCAGGCTTTGCTCCTATTGATCTAGAGTACTCTCTCTCCATATCCCATAAAAGGCATTTTCGAGACCTCAAAACTCTCCTAATGGTGACAATCTCTTACCTTGTCTCTTGACACTCCACTCTAATTAACCATGCATCCTTCTCTGTATCCTAAGAAAGCAAGAACACAAGACTAGCTTCAAGATGTAGTGAACTTACCAACTTAACTTCTCGCGTTGTAGTCCAAAAGCTTGAAGATACTCGAGAAGCTAGTAGAAAAGAAGAGAAAAGTAAAAAGATGACAAAGAGCTTCACCTTCCCTTAGTCCCTCACTCAACACACCTCTCACTCACTCTCTCTCATTCACTCTCAACAATGGAGGCAAAATAATAGAATAGAAGAAGATAATAGAAAGCTTCAATAGTTGCACTAATAGAGCTTCCGTAGCATGGATGCACCAAAAGGGTTGATTATAACTGAGACCTCCCACTCTTATATAGACACAAATTAGGGTTAGGGTTTGTGTATAGTTTTACATTTTAGAGTTTTCACCACTGTGAATTAGGGTTTGCATCCTCTTTTGGACATCCTGCCTACTTAGTGGGCTCTAGGTCGGGGCCAATCCTCATAGCATGCTTGTAAACTAGCCTAAATATACCAAGCCTATACTAATCTAATCATAGATACATGTGCGCAATCCATACAACACTTACAAGTGATAAATATAATGTGCATGGCTCTCACAAAAATGATATAACCATAATAATCCGATATCCATGAGCACAACAATAATACATGAGTGCCCAAAATAATTCAATGTAGCATCACAAAATTATAATCCTTTCAAGAAATGGTAGCCGACTCTTGCACTTCGACTTTTCTTTGACCTTCTTTGACTTTAGTCTTCTCAAAATATTGTTAAAATAGATATTAATACATCTATATAATAAACCGTTTTTTATTTCTATAGGTGTTGTATTGCCAACCATATAATCCACATGCAAAAGAGGACAAGAATAGACCATTTGTACCAGTTATCTAAGAGGAGTGGATATTAGAAATGAGCAAGATGTACTTTAAGAATAATACTTGGGTCATTAATAGTTTATTTGAGATCAATATATTTGGTCTTCCACTTTATACGTTGTCAAACTAGTATGAAATGGACATCCTTGTCTAGCTTATGTTGTGCATAAGTGACAATGGTTCCAACTAGAAGATTATGGCATTACAACTCACAATGAAATTGATACTCTCTAGAATGGGTGGTGCACCTTGCCATTCTTGTGATTGACAATTCTCAACAGGAGCTAGAGGCACTTTCCATGGTTGTTGTAGATGATCCTCAGTGTTGGACCATTAACTACCTTAGTGGTTATAGATGTCAAATTGCATGTCATATTATCCTATGTTGGTTCCATATAAAATAGGCTTGGGTTGAGAATCTTCTTCCACATGTACACAATGTTATATTATTTTCCACTTTGAATGTTACTTTATATATGCGTAGAATAATTTGGTAATGATTGGCTTCTATCTTCTTGTGAATGAAGGTCCCTATAGATAGTCCTGATCATGTTTATGTGTCCTTGTTTAATCTCATGCACTATCCAATTGAGTTGCATTTTGATGAGATATTTTAGCAAATGGCACAATGATATTCTTTTCATCCAATGTGGTGTGCTTTATAACTAATGGATGGTGTAGGGGCACTTGTATTTTGCGAAGATGATGGCCAAAGTTTGGTTGCATGCTTCTACATCGTAATATTGACACAACTAATTTTATTGAGAGATTAGGGCAATACATTATATACACTCTTTTTTATGCTAGGATCAATAGATCTATACTTAATCTACTTCATGCCCTTATGGGAGACTCATCTTGAGGGTCTAGGAGAATGGGAGGAACTATACTCGAGTTTTTCAAATCAAAGCAAGAGATAGGTAATGCCTTCTATTTTAAAAGTTGAGTTTCATTTTTATTGGTTTACATCAATCCTTTAAGCATGGTTACATTTGAGCATTTGACTCTAAGTGCTCCAACATCTAAGAATTGAGCAAGAGCCATATAGCTAGATTGTCAACAGAAGAGAAGATATTTCAATTGTATGAAGTTGATCCTTCCTCTCTCTAAGTGATTAATGAAGAAACCATGTTCATCAAGTTCTAACCATCATTGATAATATGTGATTATTTGATGGCATGTCATTTGCTCCTTATGATATTGAGGAACAAGTTTTGGAGAGGCCATGTTTTGATGAGGATGTGGACATAAGTGATCTTGTGTCTTTCGTAGAGGGTTTTAGAGGCCTTCTCAAGAGGATCGAGGATAAGATTCCTTGGATCAACTCTATTCAAAGGGCAGCTTGCATACACAATTGCAAAGTGTTAGATTTACTACACACAAGATTGATATGCCTATATGTAATATTTCCATGGGCCATGAAACCCCCCCTTAAAATTAAATTTCAACGAAATTTTTTTAACGCCCCCCCTATTGATGTCACCAGCTGGCAAAGGGAGGGGGAGTCATTATATTAGGTGAAGAAGATGATGATGACAACGGAGTTGCAGTGTGCAAACTGACGATACAATGGGGAGTGAGTCGATGGCAATGAGGATGTCAATGACGACGAGAACGATGATGAATCTAAGAATGACAATGATAACGGGGAGGGGCACACGTATGCTACCTCCAAACCCCCCCCCCCCCCCCCACTAACCCTTCTTTTTAGGTTGCATGGCAATAGGTACACAGGCCGTGGAGTGGAGCTAAGGGCCCCTTGTCACAATGCGTCCCCCCCCAACTGCTAGTTTGAGGAAGGGTGAGAGAGAGAGAGTAAGATGCGCATGTGAATTGCTAAACTTAATTGCAAGAGGCTGTTTGGTAAACGAAACTATATATGATAAGTAAGGCTAGGTTTAATTCAACTCAGTTATAGGATTTAATTGTAAATAAGTCAAATTATTGTTGCAATCATATGCTAACCTAGAGTCAAATAGATGTGCTCGTTCGTCTCCATCCTAACAACTAGCCGTGATAAGTCCAAAAATCCCTTGGAGATATCATCTTAAATTATGATACAACTCGAAGCCAATACAAGAAAACTCGAATGTCGTATCCACACGAAAGAATGACCGTTTGCCACGTGACATTTGATGTTCGCAAGCATTTAAGAATTGTAAAAGGGCTTAGTTTACTCTTGACTTGCGGAAGGAACGAACAAAAGTTTATGTCACAAATTCTTAAGGGAGGGAAGCCCCAGGGTAAACCTAGAAACCCCGATAAGGTTCTAAGGAGAAAAATGGCTACTAAATAACCAATTAAAATCCTCGATTGAATTATTTAAGACCTGTGATCCCAAGACAAGAGCCATGGACTAAAGGCTAGCAAATTAGGGCAACTACCATCCGAAAACTATCGAATATAAATCCAATAGTGTAATTGCTTGCTCCTATCACATAGGAATGAGATCGGAACAAGGGTGCTCTCTAGTCCTCAAAAGGTCATGGCAACTAACACCAAGGCAAGAAAAACCCAAGAAGGGTGAACGCTAAGTGTGCAAAAATAGGAACTCCACCTTAGCAGATGTCCCAAGCACTCGCCTTCATTATTGTTTGTGCTTGTAAATTTAGGAACACTGTCTGTGAAAGGATTGTATGACCCCAAACTCACAAAAGAAAATTGGAATAATGAATCAGGTTAAATTCATGGAGGGTGTGCCAAACCACTCCTAACTGGCCGCCAACCCTATCCAAGGGGGTTCTAAATAACCGTGACGGGGATGCGGACTGAACTCGCCACGAGAGGTCTCTCCGTAGGTTAGTTTGAATGTAGGAGGATGCTTGGATGCCAGGGGGGCTCTAGTTACTCAAACGATCTACGTGACTCAAGATGAATTATCTAGGCCCTATTACTAGTGGCAAGGTGGAAACTTGGAGGAAATAAGATGCATCCTCACAAATTACAGGCATCATCCTTTTTGGACAAGACTTGTACCTCAGTTAAAATGCTAATATAAAGTTTACTCCCAAGGAACCTGTCTGAACTGTTTTCGTATCAGTGTCATAAGTTACTCGAACAAATCTTATTTCTTAAAAGGCCTAATTAAAGAAGCTAATTTTAAATGTCACACATAAATGTGGTATGACCTAATTAGATAACTAAAGAATGCCTATTGAGGGAAGTGGGTGGGTGGAACCCCCGATGGGTTTGTCCTACGAAAGGGTGGTCCCAGAGGACTGGGAGGCTTCTCACAAGGTTCTACAATCATACAACCTTTAGGTATTATTAGGTTAGAACCCGATTCATGTCGTTTTAGGGGACTGGAATGGGACTATGCCCTCTAGGCAGAGAGGTTGAGCGGTGCATCCCTCTCATTTCCCATACTATTTGAACCAAGTGCGGCATGGATCTGCTTCGGCTTGGGTACCTTTGCTTAAAGTAGGATATCCAAGTCCCGATGCTAGAATGCTCTCAAGAGACCTTGTCCACTAGGAACCCTAATTTCAGGTCAATCCCAGTGGGTTTGACTGTGAACGTTCCGTTGCAAGACGGACTCGAGAAACCCTAGGCGAAAAATCCCATAACATTCCATGGGAGTGTCAGGCAACGTCGCTTAGATTCATGGACCACTAAAAAACATGCCTGGACAGCCTACACTATGAAAGATGGAATTTATTCAATCTAGACAAGACATGCCTAGGATATTGTAAGGATTCTTACCCTTGTCTAAATGAGAAAATAGGATCTTTCTCGCAACCAAAGCATCCTAGTGTCTATGTGTGCTGAGGTGCAAGCATCAATGAGGAAGAAACCATGTGAGGCTCAACCCAAAACCTCAAATATATTTTCCTCATTGCTGCACCAAAACGTTTGTAGTGGTCCCTATGGTCATGTTTTCTTGCCATACATGCTATGCCTTGCTTTCCTTCATCCTAAGATATGCTTCTCATCCATCAATATCCATCTTGATTGGTAGAATGGTGCAACTCTACGATGAAACATACAATGGTACTTGTGCTATTTTTTATTGTAGCTATACTGGTAATCTTACCAAAATTCCACAAAAAAAAATATGGCATGTGATATCTCATTGCATTAAAAAATATTTTATGGCATATATTAACTCATTGTATTTGAATATCTGGTTGTATTTGAAAAAGCTTAGTCATTTTATAGGATCAAACCATAAGATTAAAAATATATAAGACCTGGTGAAAAGGTGGTGGCTTGAAGATTGGAATGTGATATCATATTACGTATTTAAATATCTTTAAGTTTACATATGCTAAGTATTAAGTGTAACAAATAAGCACTCATTACGTGTTTACCTCACATTCGTATGAATAATCTCATTAGGGATAAAAAATAAACAATTTATGATACTGTCAAGCATTTTTTTGAAAACTAAAAACCCCTAGTCAAACTGTAGTTAGGTTTGATTTTTGCTAGCTTATTGTTTGCGTGACCGATTGCTTTGTTGTTTTGTAGTTGGATTCTCTGTGTTTGTCTAGTGTAGGATTTTTTTGTCATTTTGTTTGATTTGTTGAGTGTGAAACTTGATAGCCTTGGTCGAGCTTAGTAGTTTTTTGGACACGTTCAAGCTAGAGTTTGCTATAGTAGCTACCAAACATTATGATACAAGGTTTGTTTTCTTGCTGAAACTATTGCACATCACATAGACTATGGGTTCATGAGCACTTCACATTGCACTTGCTGATTGCACTGCACTCGAGGGTCGTCTCCTGTTCTTATCAAATACTTCCATGCCATGGGTTGGGATTATGTACGTTTTGCACCATCATTGAGCACTTACATGGCACGAGGTCTGTTGCAGCTATATGCAGTTGCACGAGCACTTGAGAGAGCACATGTCATTGAGCATGCACATTTCTTGCATGCATGATATTTAGGATATTCCTCACAAAGTTAAGAACCTCTGATTGAGTGGGTAAGGAGGTTGGGTGAGTCAGAGGGTCGTGAAGGACATCGTCAATTGTGAGATGGGTTGTTCTTATCTGGTCAACATCTTGAGGACCATCGTTTTGTAGAGTGATTGTGAGAATTTGGGTGGAGCAAAGTATGTCATATTTTCTTGTTGAGAGTTGACAGATGCGGTCAAGGATTTAAATAATCAATGAGCTTTGTTTGCACTTTGCATGACGCACCAGCACATATAGATAGACTAGGCACAATTCCTCCAGTTAATCCATAATTTTCGTGTGAAGCATTGATTGATTGGGTGCATATCATAGGTCCACTATTGCATATTTCTCAAATCATGTATGAATGGACACGGCGTACATTTTTAAAAGCATATTTTTGCTAGAGTGCACTGCATAAAAAATAGGTTCATACATGAGATTGGGATTGAGCAGTTGCACTTGACGACTGTTGTTGTGCTTCCTGTGTCCATTTAGGGAAAGAGGGTATAGGAGATTTGGGACTCCAGGTGGACTTAGCACTGGCTGAAAGATTTGCTCCTGGATGTTAGACGATTCTACAATTTGATTTATTGAGCAATCAGCCTTATCAAACATTGCGCCTGTGGTACTCATTATCCTCTTGGGAAGTCAAAGGCTCCTTGGGCACTAGTGGTTTTTGTACACACTTGATGGTTACATCTGAGATCCACTTGTTAACCATGCTAAGCTGAGGATCTACCTTTCGTATAGTTATGTTTGGTTTCTTGATTTCAATCGTGAGGGGCTCAGTCACTCCAATGTTGTTGACTTGAGACTTGGATTTTCATTTAAATTTCCTCCTACGCTTCTTTGCTTCTGATACGGTCTAGCCTTTAGCTGACAGAGGTGGTTTAGCAAGGGGTTTTGGTACCCAAATCCATCGATTACCTGCGTAATACCCTTGATCACGTAGCAACACTTTGGATATTCATCGCGGTGTTGTGGTTCTGGCCCTCCATCGATACCTTTGTCTATAAGGCTTGGGCTTCTTTTGTGGTCTTCTATGATATTTGTAAGTCCAAAGCCTATCCTTGGCATTGACTCCTAACCTTCTTGTTTTAAGCATGGCCTTGCTCGCTGGTTCTCTCAGTTCAACATGCGCTTGTATAAACTCTTTCAACAAGTCCTTGCTCTTGTTAGCAGGCTTGCCTAGTATGTCAAAATGCTCCTTGTCTTTTCCTCGAGGTTTGATGAGGTCACCCTTGCTAAAGGTTCTGATTATCCTCACACTCGGTAGTGTCAAGTGTATACTCTGTGCTACATAATCAGCCTCACACTTCGTCGCCCTTTTGAAGGGTCGTCCTAGGAGGGTTTGCTTTCCACAGTTTGCACTATTTGGAGGAACATGGAATAGGATAGGCAAGCTTTCAGGTTCAATAGTTACAAGGATCCTGCACTTCCCTATAAGTTCTTATGGGTGTCCCCCATAAGGATTAAGAGTTGCATTAGTCGGTGTGAGCTCTAGTTGACCTAGTCGAGTCCATGCTTCATAGGTCAAGATATTAAAATAAGCTCCTTCATCGATGAGAGCATCGACACTATGCTCTCTTTTTGCGGTGAGTTTGACCCTAAGATAAGCAGACGGCACTATATCTTCATCTTCTGGGTCTTGGCTTATAAATTCAAGCCTTCTGATACATGCCTTTGAGTCCCCAACTGCACAACCAGATGTGGATTCTCCACACTGATGTCTTGGGTCGTCTTGTGCAGTGCTATTCACAAGGTGCATCTATCGTCAGGACTGTCATGTGTAGTCATCCTCGCAGTTGTAGCTTGATGTTATTACATTCCGCTTTGACTAGATGCAGTTCGAATGCAACATATACATGTTTTTGTGGTGTGGCCTTTTTGCCCTTGTTGGCTAGATTGGCCCTTTGAGGTTCTAGGGTCTCTGTTTGTCTTTGTTCAAGTATGGGCTTTTGGTTGCTGTTTTGCAAGTGAGAATCTATGCTTGTGTAGAGCCATTACTACACTAGGATCTAATTTGGAGGACCTGGCATGGCGCGCGTTTTCTCTCCACCCTACTTAGGGGAGTTGCGGAGGGGGCAGAGCCCCCTCTGCATGGGTTCGGGGGGGTAGCCCCTCCGGCGCCCGCAGGGCCGTTATGCTAAATACAATGCATTATTTGAAGGACCATTCCTAGCTAAGTTTTGAACTACTTGCTATAGATTTCAACCCAATGATAAATCTATGATGTGCTTTCGGCTCTATATGGTCTCTAGGTCGGTTTTAGGGATTAGATGTGTCAAATTTGTATTCTTTTCACTTTTCACATTTTGACAGTTTTCTGTCCGATTCTCAGAGGTTTGATTATCAGGAGTCCGATTATCAGAATCGGACTTCCAATTTTGGGTTGGTTTGATCGGCTGATCGGATTGTCTGAGTTCAAGTGGGTATGTTCGATCAGACCAAGGTGGTCCAATTTCCAAGTTTGGTGGTCCGGTTATGGGTTTGATCCAATTTTTGTGCATCTGATTCTGAGATTCCGATTCTAGGAATCAGATGTCCGATTTGATAGGTGTCCAATTTGGAGTGCCTGATTCTAGATGGTTCAATTTTTGTGTCTGATTATGGGATGTTTGATTTTCAAAATCGGACAGGGTATGTCCGATTGGACAGGATGGGTTGGTCCAAGTCGAAAAATCAGACCGTCCGATATCTTGGGAATCAGACCATCCGAGTTCGATTCTAGGAATCTGATTCTGGGAGTCCGATTCTGCGAATCGGACCATCTGAGTCTGATTCTGGGAATCAAAATCTGGTAACTGTGTCCAATTCCTGCGGATGAGTTTTCAGGGATGACAAAAATCAACTGGATTCTGATGATTTTGGTTATGAGGGGTCGCACAAACTTGTAGAATGTAAGAATAGACCCTAACGAAGGATTGTATATACCTGAAATAGCAAATAAACTCCAAAATACAACTCAACAAACAAATCAAACCCTCTTGCCCTGTTATGACAGCAGAAACCCGAATGCCTATTTTCTTTAGTGGATTGTGGTAGTTTTGTGTAGGATGTGAGATGGAGGGAAAGGCTAATATAATTTATGATTGCCTATGAAAGGCCATAATATGCATTTTTTTGGGGGGGAGAGGGAAGAGATGAAGTTGTTGCTTTAAGGGAAGTAGAGAGGTGAGTTTAGAGGAGAGAAGTAAGCCCTGTATATTGAGAAGATGATAGAGGTGGAGACAACATTTGTAAGACGTGGATCATGTATAGAAGAGAAGGTGCTCTTTTGTGAATGGAGAGAGAAGATCTTTTAGAGAGGGAAGGGGCTATTTTACATAGTAAGAAGGAGAAGAAGAAGGTCACAAGGTGAAGAAGAGAAGAAATGACACTATGATACCTATTGTTTAAGTACACAAGGCCACACAACATTATGCACATGGGGCCCATACAAGGGAAGGAGGCAAAGTTTGTGAGTCTACTACTAATGATTCTTTGAGAGTTGAAGACCTACTTGTGGGTAGGAGGATGACTTCATGGTTTGTTGGTGAGATTAAGTCCAAAGTTTCTTTGGTTGGTTTTGGTTTGTGCCCTTTAGGATGTTGATGTTGCGTATGTGTGAGTTGTGGATGGATAATTGTATATTTGATCATGAAGTCTATGAATATGAGGGAGCTATTATGTTCTCAACAGAGAGTGTTTTTTTCTTCACGATGCCTAATGTTATGCCGACTCCTTTGAAATTCCCTCATGGTGTTATTGGCATCATGTTCCTAGTCAAGTAGCTTGTAAGGTAGACTTTCCCTTATACACTAGGTTTACTAGATTATGGTTAAGCTCTTGATGTTTTGAGTGTACTCTTGAGCTACAAGAGGCCTATGTACTCTCATCCTAGTTCTATGTGAAATTTTTGAAAATAATACTTTATTGAACCTTTGATAGTTATAATGTACTCTTCAAGCTCTCCCTAATTATCTATAGTGTGCCATTACATTCTTCATATTTCAAAAGATATCAAATTGATGTGATCCCGTGGTGTGGCCTAGGTTTTCTTTTAATAAAAAAGATTCAGTAAAACAAATCTCCTTACATTCTGTAAGATAATTTAGTATAGGCATTAAGAAAAGGGAGATTTAAACTCGAGTGAGTGGGTTAATAAAATAAGTGGCTTACTACTATAGTAGCCACTTGATTGAGAGAGAGAGAGAGAGAGAGAGAGAGAGAGAGAGAGAGAGAGAGAGAGAGAGAGAGAGAGAGAGAGAGAGAGAGAGAGAGAGAGAGAGAGAGAGAGAGAGAGAGAGAGAGAGAGAGAGAGAGAGAGAGAGAGAGAGAGAGAGAGAGAGAGAGAGAGAGAGAGAGATCTAAAATTGGCCTAAATTTTGGAGATTTTAGATGCCTGTCTAGCACCTTTTTTCAATTCTTCTTATTAAGTGCCTTTATACTACACATACAATATATACA
This sequence comes from Lygodium microphyllum, assembly GCF_053477565.2. Lineage (NCBI taxonomy): Eukaryota > Viridiplantae > Streptophyta > Polypodiopsida > Schizaeales > Lygodiaceae > Lygodium > Lygodium microphyllum. The sequence goes on from NC_141147.1 coordinate 31,346,326, forward strand.
TGGGCTCTTTGAATGACCTCTTTGAAAGACTATACATATACTTTGGAGTCTTGAGGTCATCTATAGATATCACTCTCTACATTGTACCATCCAAAGCCTTGCAACTCCAAGATTCTTCCATTTCTTTGCTCACTAATGATCTGGGATATATTTGACTTATGGAGACCCAAAGTAAGATTTCCAAATTCTCGAATGCAACTTGTAGTGCACACACGTTACAAGCACATCCCTCTCTTCATTTGACACAACCAAACTATTAACACAAGCAAACCTCCAATATAAATACATTGTTTACCTCAAAGGACCTAAAGAAAACATATTATTTTCAAGGATCTTGTTCATGAAGGTGATGCTAATCTATTCTAGTTTTCTCTCCTTTACAGTCTAGCATTCATCAAGCTTCAACATAGATTTGAGGCCACCATTGGATTTGTTCGGAGTCACTTTAGATAATGGAATAGAGTAGGATTGCAAGGCCTCAAAGTCTAAAATACATTTTTATATTTATAATATACCACCTCTATAATTGCTCCATAATATCTATCTCCGATGCGAAATGGAGCTCCCAAGTCCTATAAAACTTCTTCATTCACTTTCTTTTGTATTTTTTTGAGTGATATTGGATTTGGTGATATTTAATCCATATATCCTAGATCCCTTCATTTTTTATTGAAGAAATTTGTAAATAGTTGCATATCCTTTGTTGGATACATTTGTCTTATCTAATAATGCATGCATATTGCTTGGATGGAGTTGATTCTCATTCATGAAGGCCTCGATCTCCCATTTTGTAAGCTTTTGATTTGATCCTTTAGGATTGTTTTTTATATGTTTCTTATTTAGAACCATTTTGTTGTGTGCAATTGATGTCTCTAGGCTTGAATCTATTGCTTCATTGGGATGCATGATATCTCTATATTTAAAATCAAAATGTTTAGTTATCACAAAATACTCCAAAAATACTTTTTGATATAAGAGAAACAATTAGCAAAGAGCTTACTTCATTGAGTGTATCCTCTTTTTGATGCCACAACTTCATAACTTCGTATCTTGAATATTCAAAAGTTTTCTACACTATTTGTGAACCCTAATACCATTTCTTTGAGTCTTAATTGATCCCTTTCTTTTTGGAGCTCCAAAATTCGCTCCCTATTCTATAACCATTTGTGCTTGCATTGCTTTAATGTTAGCCTTAAATAGGAATTCTCTTCAAAAAATCTCTTTCTAACTTATACACATTGTTAATTGCATCTAAAGATTGTGCACATGATAACAGGCCATTATACCCATCTCTAACAAAGCTAATCAAGGATATTATATCCTTGAATGGAGGTGTGGTGTTATGTACAGGATCTTTTGGATATAATTTTCTATTGCTCTATGAGTCTATATTCCTATATCCTTGTGATCTACACATTTCTTTGGTCATAGAAGATATGAGACATGGTTTATTTTTCTTACATAATGACTTGTACTTGTGATTAAGCTTGACATGGAGGTGATATGCATGTATACCTCTTTGATGAGGATTGAGCTCCTTTCATCTCCATCTATGATGATGACTTGGCACCATCCATCTCCTCAATCTTTTGTGTGGTTTGTGAAGTTGCTTCCAAAAAATGAGGATACATCAAATGAGAATCTCAATAGATATTGTTTCTAATCCCTCCTAGAGCTCCCTCACAAATTGGGGGGGGTGGTAGCATCTCTAAGTGTTGATACCCTCAGTTTGTGGAAATTTTCCATTTCTAGCAATGTGCATGTTGATCGTGTTCTCCCCCTAGGGCCCCATCCTGGTAATTCAAAGGATGATTATTCTCTCATGCAACTGACCATGCAAGGTGCTTCCACTATGTTCCATAATCTATTATGCTTCCCATTCTTTTTGATACATTGAAGTCCTCTGATTAAGCATGGAGCTATTGGTCCCCAGGGTGTTTACAATGGGATTACTTCTAGATGCATAGATTCAAAGTTCCCCTTCCCTAACAAAGAACCTTATTTCCTAGGCCCTAACTTCTTGAGCAAGCATATTCCATTTTGAATTCACGAGGATATGAATTCCTAGTCCAAGGCACATGGATGGCTCAGCACAATAGGGAACTTTTCCCTTTCTCCTTCAGGGAAAATATCACTAGGAATCAAATCTAACTTGTCACCCAAAATATAACTTTCTAGGCCCTAGAAAAAGAGAAGAATGTTCAATTGGAGAAACCACAAAGGGCCTCCCAATCAAGATCAAAATTTGAATCCCCAACAAGCCATAGCACAACAAGAAGCCCAATAGCAATTCAATGAAGAAGATGCATTCTTTGTCTATGGCCTTGGACATTGGTTTTTGCAGTACCAATCCCAAGTTCTTTTCCAAGGCTCAAGACCATTCACCAAAGTTCTTATGGAAAATTAGTGAAGGGTGAGATCACTTGGACATTGGTTTTTGCAGTACCAATCCCAAGGTCTTTTCCAAGGCTTAAGACCACTTGCAAAAGTTCTTAGGGCTTGGATTCAACCATTAAGGCCTAGGTTTTTATATGCTAGGTATTTTCCAAACAATTAATTTGTATTCTATTTGAATCTAGAGAAATGGCCATTCACATTTCAGGCTACGAGTAGTGGATGCTCTTAAACTCCCCCCTTACCTTATTTAAATGGCATGCCAATTTTAATCATGTAGGACCCAAACCAAACATGCCCTTGTCTTGGTGAAGATTGCTATTCAATTGGACTATTTCTATCATTTTCTTTGCTCCATCAATGTTTTCCTTTGTGAAAGATATTGGGTCAATGGTCATATAGAGAGGCTAACAGCCATATGGAGAGGTTGCATCCATAGGTTCTCGTAGTAGTAGACATGAGAAAAAATCTCAAAAGAATATGTAGTCATCAAGAATGCTAAATGTCATTCGATCCACAAACAAGAGATCTTATATAAACATTTAGCTAATGCCAAATGTTTGAATCGAGGCCACTTCATCAAGGATTCCGATGATTGGGGCCCCAAGAAAAAAAAGTGAAGCAAGCACCAAGCCCCCTAGAAATAAATAGCCAAGGCTTCTAAAAATTCTAGTCAAAGAAGGCAAAAGCTAAGTGAACCAAACAAAACACATAGAAGAAAGGAGGTCAAACCAAGAAAAGGATAGTTTAGGTGATAGTCCTCTATAGGATCCCAATAAATCAAGCAAAAAAAAAAGAGAGATTGCACATTAAAGAGGAATTGATTCCAAAGATTATCAAGCTCAACAATAAGGTGGACCTTTTGAGTAAGCTCTCATCTATCCCTTCCCCACAAGGCACATCACATGCAAGAGTCACAAAAGTTCTCACAGATCTAATGATAGTAAAGCTCATAAACAACTAGCTATTCCAATAATTCTTGTGGTTTGATTTTATATGGCTACAAAAAGTGAGTGTCAATAGGAAAGACCTATAGAAGAACCTCATGACTGTATCTGGAGATTATATTTTGGAATGGCACCAAATGCATTGGAGATAGAGGGGGTACTACGATGGGAGTTCATAATTCTTTGGCCAAGGTAGTTTCTGGAATAGTCAAGGACCTAGAGAACATATGGATACTCTCAATGATTAGTGAAGAAGTTATGGTGGTTTGGATGTACACCTCAAGAGCTGCAAACTCAAGATCAAGAATTTGGGCTTTATTAAAATCCTCTAGTGCCCCATCATTCTTGTAGGTGAGTTCAATATGGTTGAGTCCAAAGAGAATCAATTAATATCCTACACTGCCCCATCATTCTTGCTCATCATTCTCTTAAATTATCTTCATAAGGAATACCTTTTGGGCTTTCTTTCCCTTGAGGCTAGTTTTGTGGCAAAGTCACACATGTTGGCTTATTGTGGCTGGTCTTATTCTTCCCTTTGAATTTGGATTTGGTGTAGACGGCTTCACACTTGGGTGTCACATTGAATTCTCACTGGAATTTTAATTTTTTCTCTTCTTCTAAAAGAGAGACTTAAACTTCAAGTAGCCTAGGAGAGGGCATGCTGATAAGAGTAGTGACCACATGGTCATACTCTTCTTCAGGCAATGATTTAAGTAAGACACCAATAACAATGTCTTTAGTCTTTTCTCTTCTTCTAGAAGAGAGGCTTCAACTTCAACTAGCCCAAAGAGGGCATGTTGATAAGACAAGTGACTCCACCTATAATAAATCATCTATATAACATGCGTTCAAAGGATACTAAGAAATAGCCTTTCTTTATATCCTGTAAGGCAGTACAATGACTCCTTTTACTTTACTAAACTTGTGGATTTTTTAAAGTTATAATTAAAAATCATTTTTGTAAATATAATCCTATAAATTTTACTAAATATAATACCCTTTCTGTTGAACTCACTTGCTATCTTACATGTTTTTTAAGGTGGACCCCCCGAGACAAGTGACCACATGGTCATACTCTTTTGGATGGGATTCAAGTAAGACATCAATAATAATGTCTGTAGTCTTTTCTCTTCTTATAGAAGAGAGAATTCAACAACAACTAGCCCAAGAGAGTGCATGTTGATAAGACAAGTGATCACATGGTCATACTATTCTGGACGGGATTCAAGTAAGATACCAATAACATTGTCTTCATCAACTTTAAGTTGAACTCCAACAAGTTGAGTTAACAAGCCTTTCATATGATTTGAATGACATGCAATACAATATATGAACCTTATGTGTAAATAAGTTTCCTTTTCAAATCAAATTAGAGATGCACAAACAAGTTCTTGATGGGATGCAAGATCATACTTCTGAGGTTCTCAAAACTGTGCTCCTTTTCTATCAAGTTCTCTTGTGCTTTTGCCATGACTAGATGGGTTCTAAGTGTGACTTAGTTCCACTAAGTCTTAGAGCCTTACCTTGGTGTTATGTAGGTTGACATACTCATTGTTACGCCCTAAGGAATGGTGATTTTGAGGCTAGGTCCTAAATGTGACCTAGTTTCACCAAGTCTTAGAGACTTACTATGGATGCCCTAATCCTAAGGTGTTACGTAGGTTGACATACTTATTGTTACACCCTAATGGATGGTGATCCTAAGATGATATTCTTCTTTATGTTAGAAAAAGCCCTAAGTATTAGACTTGTATTAAAGGGATGTTTATAGTGTACCTAATTGGAATAACTAGCCCAATACATGATATCCCTAGCAAATTTGTTAGAGTGTGATGGTGCTTATCTAGTTCAAAGTTTTGACAATGACCTAAGGTCTTATGACTCCTATGGGGAGGATCTAAGGTGTGAAGTACCCCTGGTAAGGTGGGATTCACAACCTAGCTTACTTGATGTGATATGTGCCTATATGCAATGTGAAGGGAATTAGAGCTAGACATGTCTCCCCCAAGGTGGATAAGGCCCTAAGAATAGAATGAAGAAGGCCATGCCTAAAGGGAAAATGTAGTTGTACTAAGTCCATGGTTGAAACCTAAATGAAAATTCCTACGATGGAATGCCCTAAGGGTGCAATGGGTCAACTCTTATGAGATGGTGTCTCTATGTGAATGTGGTGCACACCAAGGGAATGATCTTATGAGTGCAATTCTTGGGTGACAACAAAATGAGTGATGATAATTCAGGAAAATATTACAGGACACAACTGAAAGAGTTTAAGCAAGGAGTAAAGAATACATAACAAATATGAGAAGACTAGAAACTACTTTAATTCCAAATGAGCTGATACAAAGATGGCTTTGTCTACCCATGTGCTTTCACAATGTAGCTTAGATGGTGATCTAGACAGATGATAGGCAAAGAGCTTAAGGCTAGTTGGAAGAACTCTATCTGGGTGAAAGATAGATTGACAATGGCTTAAGAGGGGCTTCCTTTTATAGTCGGGAAAGGAAGGCAGTCTAGTCAGCTTGTCCAACAATATTATGAATCTTCCCTAGTTGACATATTCCTCCTTCCTAGGAGATTCCCTTTACCATCACAAGCCGAGAGTGTTGCTTCCGAGCCTCCATCAAGGGGGCTACTAGCCCCTATGAGACCCTCCAACCAACTTGCGTGGCCCTCAGACCCCAAAATAGGTGTCCTTGATAACTCCCATGCCCCGCAACTCGATGCGTTGTGCCTCAAATTTGGTATGAGCATAACTACTATGTCTAATCCAAAGGCTAGATCTATTAGAAGAGAAAAACACACTATAGAATAATGAAAGACACAAGATCGATGAAGGAGACAATGTGAAATATATAATGGGGAATAGAAATCCACTATGACAAGAGTACAATGGTTGAGCACTGGCTCACACACTCCACTAGCTCCCTCTCTCCACACTAGGAATATACAAGTACAAGTGTGATTGACAATGGAATGTGGCCACACTCCCTCCTTTTATAGAAGAAAATAAAAGAGTTGTTCTACCATGAAATAGGTTGGTTAATTATCAAATAAGAATAAAAAGAGTGCCCATATTTTAGGTTGTGTGAGAAGAACTATCCACTCAAGCTATTAGTAGGCTCCAAGAAAACCAAGATGACGTAGACATATACATGGTCACATGCTCCACCAAGCAACACCATGATATCCACCGCACTGTAGAAATTACATTGCACAACGAATAGAATTTGAGCAACGAGCAGAGAGCACATAGCAAATATGAGAAGAACAAAAATTGCTTTAATTTCAAACAAACTGGACAAAGATGGCTCTATCTAGCCATATGCTTCCACTATGAAGCTTAGATGGCGATCTAGATAGATGATATGTGAAGAGCTTAAGGAGGATAGTTGGAAGAACTCTGACTGGGTGAAAATAGATTGATAATGGATTTGGAGGGGTCTTCCTTTTATAGCCTGGGAAGGTAGTCTAGTTAGCATGTTTGACCATATCATGAACCTTCCCTAGTTGGTAAGAGAACATTCCAAGGAATATTCTATTTACCGTCAGGATAGGGGCACTATCTTGGGACCCTCGCAGGGGGGCCATTGGCCCTTAGACCCCAAAATAGAGGTCTTTGATAACTCCCACATCCTACAACTTGATGCACTATGCCTCAAGTTTCTACCAGCATAATTGAAAGGTGAGCAGGATCGAGCAAGAGAGCATGGAAGTGAGAGCTATGGTAGATGGAGCAAGAGCAAGAAAGAGAGAGACTCCAAATGTGGGAATCCAATAGCCACATTATGTGACCGGCCTTCCCTTTATTCAAATGTCACTAAAAGAATAAAGAATGAAGTGATAGTGATGGTGCCTGCCACCTACAGTGTGCATGTGCGGATACTGTTAGTGTAGTAATATATGCAACTTGGAGAATATTGTCATGTATCCTAAAATTAGGGAGTTAGTGGTTATAAATGTGAGCTAAACAACTATATCAAAGCAACCAATGGACCTATTCACTTTGCCAATCACTACAACTTTGTTCAAAACAATGATCCTAATACTAGAACAAGTAGGATGGGTTAATGGGCAGGAAAACAATAGAGAATTGGGGAGGTAGCACTCACTCCCCAACAACTAATAGAACAAGCCTTAGGTCTTGGTTGAGGGTCAAAAAAGACACATGATAAACCCACTAAACCTCCCTTAGTGGACCAAAAGTGGGGTGGCAACCCTAATGTCACTTTGAATGGATTGTTGCTCTCTGCCATTGAGGAGAAGGATCTCGAGGCCACTGCATAGGTTTTCCACCACTTGTTCACCTCTAACAAAACTAGCATGCGTGCAATGAGAATACCCAAGGGCTTCATGGAAGATATCTTATCAAATTTGATACTTAATGAAGATTTGAATAAGTTTTGGTTGGATCAGTTATGTGAGTCTCTCACCAAGGTGCATGAGACTCTTTTCGAGACTCATGATGGAAAGCTCACCACTATTGAGATTAAGCTATAAATGATCAATTATGGTGGTTCACTCAGTCAGGTCATCACCATAACCTTGGCATTCTTAGAACCATATTGGTGGCTCCCATAGTGGTAGGGGTGGATCAAAGGAAAGACAAAAGACCAAGAGAAGAATGAGTGCCAAGTAATTAGAAGCCCCTCAAGCATATGAGTTAGCCTAGGAGTAAGAAAGGAATTTTCCAAATGCAGCACCATATGGTCATCCAGGGATCTTTGAAGGAAGCCGCAAGATGGTTTGCGGCAATCTCAAAGGAGTGACAATCTCAAAGGAGTCCTTGAGGAGTGGTAGCCTACAAGATGGTTTGCGACAATCTCAAACAACCTAGGCACATGCTTCAAAGCTTATTTGTACTAACTATTGTTTGATGACCTATGCCATATAGGATAGGGAGCCCAACTTCGTGAAGGAGTCTTTGTAATCACAGCTTTGAAAGAAGGCTAGAGTTGGATGCTATTGAGCGGAATGGCACTTGGAATCTTATGCCTCAACCCATTCATAGGAAGGTGGTTGGTGTAAAATGGGTCTTCAAGACCAAATATCATAATGATGGTACTCCAGATAAGCACAAGGAGTAGCTCATTGCAAAGGGCTTCACATAGTGGCCCGGTATGGATTTCCATGACACCTTTGCATCTACAACTTGGATGGCTACCATTAGAGCCATTCTTGTCTTAGCTAGCTCGAGAGATGGCCGTTTCATTAGCTTGATGTGAAGTTTTCCTTCTTAAATGGTGATTTGAAGGAGAAGATCTATGTTGAGCAACCTCCTAGATTTTCCTCATCAGATGGATAGGTATACAGGTTGAAGGCAACCCTTTATTGCCTCAAACAGGCACCATGTGCTTGGAACAAGAAGATAAGACTCATTCCTCCAAGGAAAGTTGGGGTATCTGTCATGAGGACATGTATTTTTGAAACCTCACTTAAGATGTGGATTAATTTTTAATCACATGGTTAAGTAAATGTTGCACATGTGAGGTGTAACTGGAGTTAAATTAAATTCAAGAGCCTGGGACCCGAGGAAATCACGGGATGTCAAAGGCAAATGTTGCTATAAGTTATATTGCACATGTACTTGGTGGTATCTGGTGTCAATTGTTGGCCTAGGCCATTCATTTGGCCATAAGTGTCAACTGGTGACACTAGAGAAGTGGCGTTTTAATGGTACCTAACACTAATCTGATGGTCAAAGATGGCGCATAGACACTCGAGAATGGAAGTTGCCTAGCCAATTTAATTATTGGCCAGTCAGATTAATTTTTAGGCACCAAAATAATTATTAGATTAATTTTTAGTATTTAAATATTAAAAATTAATATTTAATTATGGATAATTCTAGAAAAACCATTTGGAAAGGCTACCACTTATCAGAAATGCCTATGCAAATCTGAAAAATGTCTTTAGAGGCTAGAGAGAGGCATTTTAGGTGTATTCAGCTTGTAAGAGAGAGAGAGGAGATGCCACTGGTCTGATATGTAGCCATTGGAGGACCTTTTGAGGCAACCAGGGGTAGGAGAAGACCAATCAACATTAGGTGACAACATCTACAAGTTGTTGAGATAGGGCAACAACAGTAAATGACTCATTTTCTTCAGTTCTTTGCATCTACAAGTTGTTGTGGTAGGGCACTATCTTCATTTGAGTGATTTTCAGTCATTCTTCACGATAAAACTATGAATTTTCTCTCTCTACAGCTTTCTCTCTCATCTCCCAGCCATTTAGTAGCCTTGCTTTGAAGATCTCAGCATTTGGACCCTTGGAGGTTGAGAAATTGCAAATTTCTCTGCTGTTGTAAACTCTTATTTACATAAAAAATTAGGGTTTACAACAGCCTTGGGAAGCATACCGAAAATTGGAAGTTGCAAGACTTGGATTTTTCAAAATGAAGGTGAATTTCAGCTAAATTTAGGTGGAGGACTAGGCAGCCATTGACTTTGGGGCATTTTCATCGTCTATGAAGTGGGTAAAGGCCAATTAAGTGCTCAAATCAAGGGGCAAATCAGATTGAATACTTGCTGGTCACTTTGGACAGTAAGGGGAGTTTGAATTGTGAAGGGGATTGGGAGAATCCCATTGTAAACTAACATTCTTCAATAAAGCTAAAGAAATAACGAAAGGGGCTCCAATTTTAGGGCCAATCAGGTGTGCATTGTCCAAGATCGGTAGGTAAATTTGTATTTTCACATTTGCATTAATTATTTGATGTTGTAATTAAGTTGTAATCAGGTATTTACCACCCATCCATGAAAGGAAGGTTGGTTACATGATTCCATTGCCAGGATACCATCAAATCCTTTGAATTGGTGGGCACGTGGTACTTGATTGCAACTTGGGACTATTGCATTATTGCTGAAATTGTTCTCACCAGTGAATTACAACAAGCATGTCTTCACATGGTGATATGGGATCAAGTGGAGAGGATGCATCACTCCTTGGTCAATCACGTGGTGAAGGGGGAAATGCAATTACTGATGTTGGTTATGGTTCTCGCATAAAGAGGTTGATAGTAGTAGCTTCAAGGATTGAATGCATATAGTAGCAAATATTTTTGCTGAATTGGCAAATATCCCCATTTTGCTCGATTCTTGAATGCCTCAAAGAAGGACAACAAAGGTAAAGAGAAGAAGACACCTTCTACACCTTCGGGATAGCCACAAGAACTGAAGGAAATCCTTAAGCCTTCTTTAGAAGAGCCCAAAATGCCTGATGAGCACAAATAGTTGGTATTTGTGGGGCAGCAAGTGCAAATGCATGGCCAACTTGGTAGTGCCAATCCATGGGAACGTGGGCAACAAGCCAATTATGCACATGCAAGCATGGGACAACAATGATACTTTGGTGGTGGTACCATTTTTCATGCTATGGTTGGACATGCACTGCATACGGGAATGTATGGCACAAGTCCCTATGGTATGCAGCAACTAATGCATAGCTCACAACACCCAATGTATCTGGGTAATGCAAGTGGAATGCCTAACTCCATGTATGGCAGCATAGGCATGATACCTTGGGCACAAAGCGGGCCATATGGATATGTATCAGTAACCCAGGAACTGTTGAAGCATAAGGATTTGGTGTTGGTCATGTAGGTGCTTCAGATAGTGGTGGTTTTTATGCAAATACAGCCAATGCACCCTTTTTGAAGCAGAGCCCATTTATGATAACTTGACTCCCATAGGTCTGCCAAAGGACTATGATGAAGGTGGAAAAATCACGAAGTTTGAGCCTTTTAGTGGTGCACAAGATAGGTTGAAAGCACTTGTTTTTATTCAGCAGTTTGATGTAGCCTATTCTGGAGGAAACTTCACAGAGGCATCTAAGATATGCAAGGCAGCCTCATTTTTGAAGGGAAATGCATTGCAGTGGTGGACTACACTCTTATTCAAGGGAAGTCACCTACTGCTTGGGTCTAGTTCATTTGCTTCAAATTGGTTGACAAGTACCTTTGAAGTAGACATTATGACAACTTGGAATTAGTTGAATTCCAAAGATTGCAAGAACTTGGATCAATATAATAATAAGTTTTGGGATGCATTGTTGCCAGTTACTTCTTATCGCATAGTACCCCTCCATGAGTAGGTGGAGAAGTATATTTGTGGTTTGCCAAAGGGTATTCGGGATTTTTGCATTAAGTCCACTGTTTCTAGCATGTCTTAGCTTATAGAAACTGCTACTACAACTAACACATTGCTGCATGGTGGAAAGGATGCAAAATTCCACGATGATGATGCCAAGTCACATGTCAAAGGGGCAAAGGTTGAGAAAAAGGGTAAATCTAAAAATGAAGTTGAAAATTAGGGCAGATCTAAAAATAGGGCCAAAATTTAGTTGGAGGTTGAAGAGCTTGATGAAGTACTGGTATCAGAGCAGATTTTGGTACACAAAGAGAGGAAGATCAGGGGTAAGGTTTCCAGAAGGTACTTGGTGAAGATTCACAATTATTCACCAAAGGATGGAAAATGGATGGAAGAGGATGACTTGGCAGACCATCCTCAATTGTTGCAGCTTTACCTTAATGCTTTCCTGTTAGAGCCATAGTTTAGGCTCAATCAGGTTCAACAGAGTAGAGGTCCAGAGTGTTACCTGATTCTTGTGAGGGAGCTAGCACATTTGCTCCTCAATAATGGATAGCTCTAGAAGTAGTGGATCTCAAATGTATTCATCAAGATACTATAGCTGAACAGTATGTTTGCCAGGAGATCACTATTCAGTGTACTAGCCATTATGTTTGGTATGTAGATCAGTATGGTTTTCACTGCAGCTCTAAAACTGTACATTTGCATTCGTTATGCTCGGTGTGTAATCGATTATGCTTGGTATGGCATTGGTTATGCTTGGTGTAGCATCAATTAATGATCATCAGGGGTTGATGATCAAATGTTGGTTTTTAGCATATGATAATTAATATTCAGTGGTACTGAGCTTAATTTTTGATCAACTTGAGAATCGTTTATGGTCACTTTTTGGATTAGTTTTGTATTAGTTTTTGCATTGATTGCTCATCAGTTTTTGCAATGAGTTTGCCAATCAGTTTGGGGTCACATTTGCAGCAGTTTGTGATCAGTTCTCAGATCAACAGGTGATCAGTTTATGATTAGATTATGCTCAGTTTTCAATGGTTTACATCTAGTTCCATGGACAATAGCATATATTATGATGCCATTGATGTTTCAGCCATGGTTCATGCTTGGTGTTCGCTATACTGTGATTTGGTTTTGCCAGATGAGTTGAGCTCATGAGAAATGGACATGTCACATGATAATCTAGCAATATTTTTGAGATTCTTTATGAGTCTTATCTTATGTAATGTTAACTAGTAATTTTCAGCTTATGTTGGGCATATGGAATGGTTGAACAGTAGTGCGCAATGTTGTGTTGACTATGATGCCCTATGGAAAATTCCAGTGTAGTACTTTGCTTTTGATGCATTTGGCAGTGCAATCAAGGATGATTGCAAGGATTCAAGGAAAAGGACTATCATGAGGACATGTATTTTTGAAACCTCACTTAACATGTGGATTAATTTTTAATCACATGGTTAAGTAAATATTGCACATATGATGTGTAACTTGGATTAGAGTAAATTTACGAGCCCGAGACCCGAGGAAATCACGGGATGTCAAAGGCAAAAGTTGCTATAAGTTATTTTGCACATGCACTTGGTGGTATCTGGTGTCAATTGTTGGCCTAGGTCATTCATTTGGCCATAACCATCAGTTGGTGACACCAAAGAAGTGGCGTTTAATGATATCTAATGCCAATCTGATGGTCAAAGATGGTGCACAAACACTCGAGAATGGAAGTTGCCTAGCCAATTTAATTATTGGCCAATCATTAATTTCCAAGGCACCAAAATAATTATTAGATTAATTTTTAAGTATTTAAAGATAGAAAATTAATATTTAATTATGGATAATGCTAGAAAAACCATTTGAGAAGGCTGCCACTTGTCAAAAATGCCCATGTAAGACTGAAAAACGTCTTTAGAAACTAGAGAGAGGTATTTTTAGTGTATTCAACTTGTAAGAGAGAGGAAGGAGATGTTGTTGGTCTAATTTGCAGCCATTGGAGGACCTTTTGAGGCAGCCAGGGGCAAGACAAAACCAATCAGCAGTAGATGACAACATCTACAAGCTGTTGAGACAAGGGAGCAGTAGTAAATGATTGATTTTCTTCAGTTCTTTGCATCTACAAGTTGTTGTGGCAGGGCACCAGCTTCATTTGACTGATTTTCAGTCATTCTTTGAGACAAAACTGTGATATTTCTCTCTTTACAGCTTTCTCTCACACTTCCCAGTCATTTCATAGCCTTGCTTTGAAGATCTCAACATTTGGACCCTTGGAGGCTAAGAAATTGCAAATTTCTGTGCTATAAACCCTAATTTACAATAGAAATTAGGATTTAGCAGCATTATTGGGAAGCGTGCCAAAAATTGAAGCTCTAAAACTTGGATTTTTCAGGCTGTTGAAGGTGAATTTTAGCTAAATTTAGGTGGAGAACTAGCCAGCCATTGAATATGGGGCATTTCCATCGTCTATGAAGTGGGTAAAGGCCAATTAAGTGCTCGAATCAAGGGGAAAATCAGATGGAAGACTTGCTGGTCACTTTGGATTGCGAAGGGGATCGGGAGAATCCCATTGTAAATCAACTTCTTCAATAATAAAGCTAAAGAAATACCGAAAGGGGCACCAATTTTGGGGCCAATGAAGTGTGCATTGTCCAAGATCAGTAGGTAAATTTGTATTTTCAGATTTGCAATAATTGTTTGCTGCTATAATTAAGTTGTAATCAGGGATTTACCACCCATCCACGGAAGGAAGGCTAGTTACAATATCAATGTTTCTCTTCCAATCCCCAAATGTACATCCAAATCTCAGTTGGAGGGCATGAGTTGTTCGTACTTTATGTGGATGATCTTATTTTAACACGTCACTATGCCCAAAATGTCAAGGAAACTAAGGCAGCACTACATGAGGTATTGAAGATGACGGATATGGGCCTCCTTCATTTCTTTTTAGGCCATGAGATTTACCAAACTCCGGGGGATTTTCATCTCCAAGTAGTGATATGTGCAAAAGCTCTTGACCACGTTTGAGATGGGACGAATGTAAGGCAATTTCTACTCCTATGGATCTGAATTAGAAGGCTACGGCCCATGCAGATTCTCCGGTAGCAGATATTACTTACGACATGCAGTTGATTGGGTCCTTGATTTGGCTTCTTAACACTCAAGTTGATTTGTGCTTTCCTGTAGGTCTATTGACCGATTTCATGAGTGAACCCAAGATGGTACATTAGCAAGCTGCTATGAGGATTTTTTGGTTCTTGAGGGGAACCCCCGATCTTGGTATTCATTATCTAGTAGGTACTCAAGATACACATTTGGTTCTTTGTCATGAGGACGTGAAATTTTGAGATGCTTTAATCTTACTGATAACATTTGATTAAGTTATTTCATGGTAATAGGCCAAGGACCGCAAGGTGCAATGAGTGTCAAAGCCAAAAGTTGTGAAAATTTATGCTAGCTAGGCTTTGGGGGTCAATTGGTGTCAATTTTGACCCTTGGACAGTTATTTGGCCAATAAGTATCCGTGATGACTCCAGGGACTAGCATTAATTAATTAATTTATGCCAATCTAAGAGTCAACAAAGGTTGGGGACCACTCCATGTTGCAAATAGCCTAGCCAATTTAATTATGGATGGGCACATTTAATTTTGGGTAAGGTCAGAAGGGTTGAAATTTATTTTCAAGATTATTTAATTCTAAAAATTAATAAAATGGTTGGATAATGCCTAAAAATTGGGTTTAGAAGGTTGCCACTTGGCAAAATACCCATGCAAACTAAGAAAACGTTTTTGGGGGTTAGATCTCAGCCATTCAACTAGTTTATAGCTTGGGAGAGGGAGAGAGAGAGATACTAGTCCATTCTTAGTTTGATTAGAGAACAAAAATTTGCTACAAAAGATGACCATTGGGGGGCATCAACATGCAAGGGACAACAAGGAGTTACTTTTCAAGGGTTGGCAACAACATTGTTGATCAAGTGACAACATTTTGGAGGTGCCTGGCAGTAGGTGACTGCATTAAATATAGGTTGTAACATACAACAAGCAGAATTTAGGGTTTTCTCATAGAGAAAGTCAAATTTCTCTCTCATCTTGGCTTTCTCCCCACTTTCTCTAACCCATTCGAAGGATATCTCAACATTTCTCAACCATTTTGAGTAGATCTTAGCCAAATTTGGTGGATAGCATAGAGAGCTTTGCTATAACCCCTAATTTTTTGCAAAAATTAGGGTTTGACAACCACCTCGAGACCCATGGCAATCGATGAAGGCATCATACACTCAATTCAGCACTTGAAATTTGTGTAATTGTTAGGGAATTCAGATGCTAACCCATTCATTGTAATTTGTGGTAGCATTTGACCAATTGGTGGTTTTATTTGTGCAAGTCCTGGGTGAAAAATCAAGGGGCAATTGGCGTGAATTGATTGCTAATGGTTGCTATAGCAAAAAGGTGCTTTAGAATAGCAAAGAAGATTACACATTTTAGCTTGTACTCATTCCATTAGTAATCAAGTTAAATAAATACCAAAAGGGGTGCAAGTTTTGGGGCCAACAGGATGTCCAATGTTTGAGATTATTGAAGTAATTTGTCCATTTCAAGTTATATTCATTTGTTGATTGCTATAGTTAAGTGCTTAATCAAGGAATTACTGCCCTTTCCAAGAAGGAAGGCTAGTTTCATTCTTACAGGTTCGACAATTGGGCCAAAGATATTGACCTTGGAGGTCAATGACATGATATTGTTTTACTTTGGGTGCAGATGTTATCTCATCAAGGAGCAAGAAGCAGCCCATTGTTGCCCTTTCTTCCACAAAGGTGGAGTATAGAGCGGCGTCTTCTACCACATGTGACATTGTATGGCTTCGGAGGTTACTAGGAGAGCTTGGTTGTCCTACGAAACTTCATTACAACTATGAGAGTTGCATTGCTTTGGCATGGAAGCCAGTGTTTCATGCTAGGTCAAAGCACGTTGAGATTTGATATCATTTCATTTGATACAAGATCTTGGATGTGTTAGAGCTAGATATTCTGTATCCATAGAAGCTGTCCAAAAAACTATAGGCCTCTTTGCCAACCACTCTCTCAAGCATGTGCTCATGTACGATAGTGGATAATTATCTCTCTTCGTAGCTGCATTTACCTTCTTGTAATTGACACACGCTCTAATCTTTCCATTCTTCTTTAATACGATGACTATGGGGGAAACCCAATCGGTGTGTTCAATTTCGTAGATGAATCTTGCTCTCGTTAGCTTGTCAATTTCTTCCTTGATGCATGGGCATGTTGCTTTGGATTCATGGGATACAGCCGCTGCTTGATCGGCATTGGGTTAAGTGTCAGGGTATGTTGTGAGTCACTACACTTGGGTCTACCTCTTTGAGCTCTTCTAGGGACCAAGCAAAGATGTCAATATACTCTCGTAAGAGAGCAATGAGACTTGCTTTCTCTTCCTTAGTCAAGTCATCCGTTATACAGACGAGTCGCGGTGTCTCCCCTTCCTTGGCTAAATCAACCTCTTTGACCTTGGCGGGTCCTTCGATTGGTTCACTTCTTGTGAATCTTTGTCTATCTTTTTAGAAGTAACCTCTAGGCATTCAAAAATTTGATGCTAAGAGGGCTTCTTTTGTCTAATAATAAGCAAATTTTGGGGATAACTTCTCCCTATGGAATTGTGGTTGTCTAAGTAACAACTCTTACATACATGTGCAAAGCCATTGATTTGCTTGGAGGAGCAGCCACTATGGTAGGGAAAAAAAAGGTTGTTGAGTTTTCATGTATTGTTTGATTCAATTTGACAACATAGTTGCTAGAATGATTAAAAGGTTGAGGTTCATCTTCATCACCATCCGAAGCATGTATGCCAATAATATGGACATAGATTTGAGAAAGAGCTGCTTGCTCCTGTTGTTTGGCTCCCAGCAAGATCACCACCCTATCTCCATTTTTGAATTTCGTAAATTGTTTTGTAAGGTCTTGCAATATTTGCTGCTCTTTTGTCTGCATTTCACTAGGCAGCTTCCATCATTCCTCCCTTAACTGCTAACATCTTTGGTGGACAGGTAGGTCCCCCTTGGTGCATCTAGTCTTGGAAGGTCTAGGTATCTCACTATCTGAGCTCACTTCTGACTCAGAATCGAACTCTCCATCTTCGCTAGAAGAGGGGGTCTCTCCTAGTCATTGAAACTCAGAAGGTGAGTTGGTCCTTAGTAGTGGTGCATCACTCGGTTGGGCTAGACCTATCTGCTCGTAGTCATTGCACCTATGGTCCGATTTGGCTATTGTTCGATTCTCAAAATCGGACAAGGGTGCTTGGTCCGATTAGGATAGGTGTCCGATCAGACTGGTCACTGGGTCAAATTCCATGGTCTGATTGTCGCGATTGGATGGTTGAGTGTCCGATCAGACGAGATGGTGTGTCCGATTTCTTCTCGTTCGATTCTCGAAATCAGACGGAAGTGGGTTGTTCGATTAGACATGTCATATTTTTGTGTTCAATTCTCATGTATCTGATTCTATGTATTTGATCTTCTGGATCGGACCAAGTCTTCGGTCTAAGCATCCGATTCCATGGAATAAGATGTCCGGTTCTGGGAAGAGCGTCTGATTTCGTTAGCCAAAAACATGCATCGATTATGATTTGCTAAAAATTTCCACTCTAATGCCACCACCACCTACAAGAACTTCTAGAAATTAAGAAAGGGTGTAGGCCAAGGGTATTCTGTACCTGAATCTCATAGAAAACTCCGACATGCTCCAATCGATCTGACATGGACTTGTGACGTGCAAGCTCTCTCTCTCTCTCTCTCTCTCTCTTCTCACAAAGCCAAGACTGTAAATGAGGCTTTCCCTAGTCACCCATGATCTTAAACCCTTGTTGAGAACCACCTTAGCATTCTAGATCACTCCCCTTGTGACTTCGACACATCTGAGCACTCTTTTTTCCCATTTTTTTCCTATTTTTGTGCCCTATTCAGGCTTGTTTTACAACAACGAACCCTAAGCTTTCCACTCTGATTTCCCCCTCCTATCCTACTCTAAATGCAACAAAAATCAAAATCAAAGTACTGAAATGATCTCTCCTACTCAACTAATGATCAAAAACCAAAAATACTTACTTGTAGCATGGATTAAAAACCCAAAATCTCCTATCTATCTCAAGCTCCAGTTCGGGGATGAAACCCTTACTTCGATGCTTGATTTGAAGTGCGCAAGCACTCAAGCTTTAATCCGTGGTCCCAACAACGGAACCAAAATGTAGAGGCAAGCTCAACTACCAAGACACATGAATTGTTTATTGCTCAAGCATTTCAAGCGAGCACTAATGGCTACCTCTCACATACCCGACACGCTATCCCTCTCTATGAGTGTAATGAGCTTACCTTGATGCCCAATTGAGTTGCTTTCTCTCTCAAGCACTCTGATAGCTCCACAATTTGTGATGCAAGCTCAAGCATCCTCAAGCCTCTTCCTCCAAGATCCATCCTTCATAGCCACACATGAGATGAGAGAAGAGAAGAGAAGAAGAAGAGAGGAGATGGTGGAGGGCTTCACCTCCAAGATCCCTCACCCTCACACACTCACTCCCTTAAGCACTCATAAGTAAGAAAGCAAGAGAAGAGAAGGAGAGAAGAAGAAGAATCCACTTTGCCACACACCAAAGAATGAGCTCTCATTTACTTTTTGAACTTTATATACAAAAACCCTAAATCCCTTTTGGGCGGTCATCCCCTTATCCCCTTTTTTACATGACCGGCCATTGTGGCAAGGTTCTTTTTCCCATTCCCTTCTACTTGGTCTATGTCTTTGATTTATGCCCGTCTACCCTTTTACAATTTGCATTGGAGGGAGCTTGGTGCTCGTTTTCAAAATTTATGAGGTGCCTTTCACTTAAAAATGCGCTTTTACCTTTACCTTGATTTTAGAGGTCATCCTTGCGCCTTCACTTATTCTCGGTGTCCTTCTTCTTCCATTGCCTCTTTATTTTACATCTTTTTCTTTTGTCTCGAGCTGGGGTTAACAAGAAGGAAGAATGCTGCGTTTTGGGCCTTTAAGTGCAGATTTTACATTGTCATCGCCTCCAACGAGTGAAGAAGGAGCGGGATGAGTGACCTAGAGTCCTAATAGGATGAATGTTTTGTGCAGGGATTGTAGATGAAGATGTCTTCTGAGGCCGAGACACAGTTTCAAGCAATCATGGATCAAAAGGTGCAATGTGCTCGCCCCTCAAATTGTGGGACACGTCTTAGCAGCCCATTGAGAGATCAATCTAGAAGATGCCGCCCGGCACTCCCAAGGAATGACACTGGGTTTGCCAACTAGGGTCTCTCGAGTCTGCCTCGCAACGGAACTTATCCGGCCGTTCCCACTAGGATCGACCTAAAGTCTAGGTTTCTAGCAGTTGAGTCTTCCTAACAGTCTTCTAGTATAGGTCGACAACCACTTCACTTTGCATAGATACAACTGGACCCAAGCAGACTCATACCGCACTTGGTTCAAAGAGAATGGGAAACGAGAGGGAGGCATCGCTCGACCTCTCTGCCCGTAGGGCATAGTCCCATTCCGGTCCCCTAAAATGGTATGAATCAGGGTTACAACTTACAAGTTCTAAGGTCCTTGTCTAACTAACGTTCGCATCAAATAAATTCCATTGAGGAAAGCTCTCGGCTAACCGAGACCACCCTGCCGTAGGATGGACCCGACGGTCACATCCACCACGCTTCCCTCGGGGATTATTTTAATTATCTAATTACCTACCACATTATGTTTGACACATAAAAGCACCTTCCTTAATTAACCCATTAATCACAGGTTCCTTTATGTAATTTAGGGCACAGACACGAAGACAAGATAACAAGATCAAACACTTCCTTAACTTATCTTCAGATTAATGTTTGTCTCCCGCCCATACAGGAGAATTAAGTGTCCCCTTTTTGCCTTCGCAAAAAAATCCTTTCGTCTCCCGGCAATAAAAACCTAAAGGTTTATCCTACCAAGATTCTGCCTTGTAACTAGTATCAAGGCCTCGAGATCCCATCTCAAGTCGCGTAGAACACTTTTGTAGGGTCCAGAGGCATTGGGATTTATAGCGAGAGCTCCCCCTCGCACCCAAGCGTCCTCCTACGCCAAGTACTTTCCATGGAGAGACCTCTCACGGCGGGTTTAATCCACATTCCCGGTGCGGATTCATAACCCCCTTGGTTAGGGTTTGGTGGTTTGCGGGGGGTAGCTAGTGCCATCCTTCCTTAATTATCCCTTTAGGAAACTATCCACAGCTGAAGAAACTAGCCTAATAACATTTACTAGGGAACACATCCCTTTTGTTCACATGGAAATTTATCCTTACAGTTCCCGCCATGAAAATATAATCACTTGGATATTCATCCAAAATCACAACCATTCCTTATCCTTTAGGGAATCAACCAAAGCTGAAACAGCCAGCCTAACATCATTTACTTGGAAAAAATCTCATTTTCCATATCAGCAATAACTTGCTCAATCCATCCTTTTTTCACAACTTACTCCCTCACATAAACTTATAATATGGCTTCCAAAATAAGCTAGGCATCCCAAAGGAAGAAACCAAGCAATTGAGGTAGCAAACACCGTACTCTTCCCAAGATACAATTTATTCTCTTTACTTACATCTAGAACATTACTTCAAGCATCCAAAGGCTATCATCCAAGTATTGGAACCAACAGTCATTGTATTCCTTTTGATAATACCGCTTACTCCTCCTTGAGACACACCATAAGAGTCTATGATGAGTGAACACTCTTGTTTACTTTCCCCCTTGGGAACGTTCCTCGCTTGGTAGGTATCGGGTTAGATTTCTCTAGGACTTAGAGGCTTTGTCTCCGCTCAACTTGTCAATGCAAGACAAGTTTGTATTTATCCCAAAATACATTGTAGCTACCCATACGATAATTAAATTGTCCTTGTTTTGGATTGGAAGTAGTGCCTCCTCTTATGGTCTAGGGTCTTGACAAGTTTATTTACCTATGCACCTCACAAGGTGAAGCCTAGTTAGATCGAGTACCTTGGTATTCCATACTTAGCAACCTTTAATATACGCTAGCTAGGAGGTAGATTTATTTCATGACTTGGCTCCCTAGGTACGGTTTTCAATGATGCATGGCAGTTTCCCTAAGCTTCTTATTACGAATTGCAACAGTTCCCATCAACGTTTATTCCTTTGTTGCAAGAAGAGACATCACGCTACTTTTGAGAATCAACGAGGACATTAGGTCCCAATACCTTTCTCTACAAGATTATTGGTGTTTAACTTAAGACAATTTAAGATTAAACTATATGCAATGTGAGGTAATGAAACCTTCCCTTCATTTTAGTTTTATCTAAGTGTTATGATTCCAGAATATCTCCTTTGAATGCAAGACATCCACAATACTTCCGTGATTACCTCGTGAGTAAAACCTAATATTTTATGTGTGCGAAAAACCATGCAAAATCCATCATAATTTTATAAAAGAACCTGTTTTAATGCCATGGGACTAGGGTGTTAATTCACGCTTGAGCTTCTGTCGGCTCTCGTAGCTCCCGCATCTCTCATGACTCTCAAGCTTCTTCTCTTCATCTCCTTCTCTCTCTCTCTCTTCTTCTTCTTCTTCTTCTTCTCTTCTTCTCTTCTCTTCTTCTCCTTCTCTCTCTTCTCTCTCTCTCTCTTTCTCTTCTTCTCCTTCTTTTTCTTCTTCTTCTTCTCTTCTTCTCCTTCTCCTTCTCTCTCTCTTCTCTCTCTCTCTCTTCTTCTCCTTCTTCTTCTTCTTTTCTTCTTCTCCTTCTCTCTCTTCTCTCCCTCTTCTTTCTCTCTCTCTTCTTCTCCTTCTTTCTCTCCCTCTTCTTCTTCTCCTTATCTGTCTCCCTCTCCCTCTTCTTCTTCTTCTTCTTCTTCTTCTTCTTCTTCTTCTTCTTCTTCTTCTTCTTCTTCTTCTCCTCTCTCTCTCTCCCTCTTCTTCTCCTCCTTCTCCTTCTCTCTCTCCCTCTTCTTCTTCTTCTTCTCCTCCTCTCTCTCTCTTCTTCTCCTTCTCTTCCTCTTCTCTCTCTCTCTCTCTCTCTCTCTCTCTCTCTCTCTCTCTCTCTCTCTCTCTCTCTCTCTCTCTCTCTCTCTCTCTCTCTCTCTCTCTTCTTCTCCTTCTCTTCCTCTTCTTCTTTCCCTTCTCCTCCTTCTTCTCCTCCTTCTCCTTCTCACTCTCTCTCTTCTTCTTCATCTTCTCCTCTTCTCGGCCAGGGGGCGGTGCTTGCTCACGACAGAGGGGGAGCTTGCTGACATCACGGCCAAGGGGGAGGCGACGCCTGCTCATGACGACGGAAGGGGGGGAAGCTTGCTGCCTGTCCCCGCCGGGGCGGCCTATGCCTCAGCCCACAAGGGGCTTTATAGAGGGGGGAGGGAGGAGGTGGTATGGGGGAGGGGAGAGACGCCACCCTCCATCTAGGGGGGCCGCATGCCCCCCTCTTGTTACTTACTCTCTCTCTCTCTCCTTGCCATGCACAAGGCAAGGGGAGAGAGAGGGAGAGTAAAAAAATTTGCATTAAATAAAATTTAAGGGGGGGTTCTCATGGGGGGAGGCATTGGGGGGGGGGGGGGGGACATTACAGAAGGTGCCTGCCGTCTTACTAGCTCTTCCATCACATCAAAAGCTCGATAGAAAAATTACCACATCTAGCGGGCCATGATGCTTGCCATTCTGGAGTCCTATGATTTGGCGGAGCTTGTTATGGAGGATATTCATTGTCCTTCTTCACGATATGAGTCCCAACTCTCTTCCAGTGATTTGCAAAGGCTTAGGAACATTGAGATAAACTTAATGCTCGCATTTGCTTGTTTTTATTTCTCTCATGTACTACAACTGTTATCTCTCATATTGAGCATTTGGTGAAAGGGAGCGACGGATCGAAGGTTGGACTCGAGAGCTATGGCAGGAGAGCAAGAGCAAGAAAGGAAGAGACTAGAAATGGGAACTCCAATAGTCACAATGTGTGATCGGGTCTTCCTTTATTCAAACTGTCACTAAAAGAATAAAGAATAAAGTGATGGTGATGGGTGCCTGCCACCTGCAGTGTGCAGTGGTGGTGATTGTCAATGTAGTAATACACGGGCGGCTAGGCAGAGGCACCTTTACCCCCAACAACCTCCCACTTAAAGGCGAATCTGCCCTAGTGAGGAGTGAAAAGAAAAAGAAAAAAGACAGTACAACATGTACACATGTACAACAGGATGAGGAAAGACGTCATCTCATCCCACGCCCATCAACCTCTTGAGGAAGGCAAAGCGCTCTGTAGAGAGGCTTTTCATGAGCAGATCTGCAGGATTTTGGTATTGACAAGATCAACAGACTTGTCCTCAACAACCCCACGTATGAAGTGATACCTCACCTCAATGGGTTTCGTCTTCGCATGGAAGACCGGATTCTTGGCTAACTGAATAGCACTCATAGAATCTGAATGCAGTGTAGGGATACTATCAATACCAAGGTCAGCAACTAAACGACCCAACCAAATGGCCTCCTTGCAAGCCTCAGTGGCTGCAACATACTCGGCCTCTGTAGTAGAAAGGGCTATGCATTTCTGCACCCTAGACATCCAAGAAATAGCACCTCTAACATAGGTGAATACATAGCAGGAAGTGGACTTCCTACTATCTGCATGTCTTGCATAATTAGAGTCAGTGTACCCCACGACTCTTGTATCCTGGCTACCATAGCATATGCATATATCTGCAGTGCCCTTCAGGTACCTCATGATACCCTTCACTGCATCCCAATGCTTCTTGCCAGGTGTAGCCATATAGCGTGCCACAACATCAAGTGCAAAGGCAATATCTGGGCGAGTGGCTATCATGGCATACATAAGACTGCCCACTGCGGATGCATAGGGAATCTTGGCTATCTCAGTCCTCTGCTCATCTGTTTGTGGACAATCAACCTGTGATACCTTCACATAAGAAGGCAATGGATAGCTAATAGGATTTACGTCCTGCATGCGGAAGTGCTCAAGGACTTTATGAATGTACTCCCTCTGTGACAAGGAGAGGAGTCCCTGATGCATGTCACGTCTAATGCGCATACCAAGTATATGAGCGGCCTATCCCAGATCTTTCATATGAAAGCTCTTCTTGAGCTAAGACTTAAGAGCGTCTAGCTCATCATGAGCTTTCCCTGCTATCAGCATATCATCCACATAGAGTACCAAAATCAATAAAGAATCATCATGGGCTTTCTTCTGTAAAGACATGGATCCATAGCACTCCGTCTATAGCCCTGCGACTGCATAAAGGCATCAAACTTATGACACCACTCCCTAGATGCCTGTTTCAAGCCATAAAGACTTTTCTTCTATTTGCACACTAGGTGCTGCCTACTAGGTTCTACAAAGCCCTTAGGCTGCTCTATATAAATCTCATCATGCAAGTCCCCATGTAAGAAAGTCATCTTGACATCCATTTGGTATAAATCCAAGTCAAGTTGAGCAACCAAAGCCAAGACTAAGCACAGGGTGGTCATCTTAACCACAGGAGAAAAGACCTCATCAAAGTCCACACCATGCTCCTGCTTAAAACCCTTTGCTACCAATCTAGCCTTGTATGCCGGCTTGGGGTGTCCAGGGGTACTTTTTAGCTTGTACACCCACTTGCATGGCAAAACCTTCTTGCTCCTAGGCAAGGAAACCAAATCCCAAGTCCCATTCTTATGCAAGGAGTCTATCTCAGACTGCTTAACCCTCTCCTAAGAGTGACTGCCACCCTTGCGCATAACCTCATCATAGGTGAAAGGCTCTCCTGCATCTGTGACCAAGACATAATGCATTGAGGGCTGAAATCTATCAGGTGGATGTCTATCTCTAGTAGATCATCTCACGACAGGCTCTGTTGCCTGCCCAGCTGCCTGTCCAACACCCTGACCATGAGCATCTGCTGCAGTTGTAGGCTATCCAACTGGCTGTGCGGGAGCCCTCAGCTCCTCCTGAAATATGACCCTGTGGATCTTAACAACTCTCTCAGGTTGCTTATGCATTTTGTATTCATGGAAGACTACATCATGACCGCGGATGACTTTTCGTGCCTGGGGATCCCAAAGACGGTAACCCATCTCGCGTGCATCCCCATAACCAAGGAAAATACATTTGACACTCTTGGGATCCAGCTTACTTCTCTTGTCCCTGGGTACATGGCAAAATGCCTCACATCCAAAGACATGGAGATGCACATAAGAGGGAGGTTTTCTAGTCCATACCTCCTTTGCAACCTGGAAATCCAAAACACTAGAGGGTGATCTGTTTATGACATGCACAGTTGTACTAACTGCCTCAATCCAAAAGCTCTGTGGTAGGCCTGCATGGCTAAGCATACTGCATACATGCTCCTGGATGGTTCTATTCATCCGCTCAGCCAAACCATTCTGGGGGGGTTGTAGGGGGCGATCAACTGACGCTTAATACCCCTCTCATCACATAACTGTTGAAAAGCACGTGAGACATACTCACCCCCATTATCTGTCCTTAGGCATTTTAGCCTATACCCAGACTGGTTCTCAACCAATGCAAGCCATCTCTGAAACATAGCCAAGACATCGGATTTCAGCTTAATGGGATAAGCCCAAACTTTTTGTGAAAAATCATCTATGAACGTAACAAAATACTTTGCACCACCCATAGACTGACAAGGCATGGGCCCACAGACACCTGAATGTACCAATGCCAAGGGCTCACTCATGCGTGTCCTACCAGACTTCTTATGCGTAGACCTAGTCTGCCTGCCATAAAGACAATGCTCACATGAATCAAAATATGCATAATCAAGGGGCAATAAGTACTGCAAACCAGAAAGCATTTTCATTCCCTTCAAAGACATATGGCCCAAACGGGCATGCCAAAGAGATACTTGTGGGATAGAACCCACAGACAAAACATGATCAAGGGAAGAAGCTGATACAATCAAGGGGTAGAGACTGCTAGCCTTGGCACCTCTCGCAATCACAAGTCTGCCATGAGTGATCTTCCATGCAAAGTCTCCAAAAGATACGTGATAACCTGCGTCATCAAGCTGTCTAGCTGACATGAGACTGTGTGTCAAAGCAGGTACATGACGTACATCCTGCATAACAAAACTGCTGCCAGAAGGAAACTGCAGCCTAACATCACTAATGCCCACAATATCAAGAGAGTTGTCATCACCCAAGCGCACAGTACCCGAAACAGTACGGTATGAATGAAACCACTCTCGGCAAGGTGTCACATGAAAGGATGCACCTGAGTCCAAGAGCCAACACTGTGCATACATAGAGTGTATCTCTATCATTTGTGAAGTACTAGAAGAAGCTGCAAGGATATAATCATCATCATCAACATCCTCAGGTTGCATAACATTGATACCTTCAATTTTAACATTGGACTTTGCAGGCACTATGCTGCGATCAGAAGACTTATCTTGCACTTTGTCTTTCCCCTTATCTTTGAGCCTTTCATTGCGCAATTCATGGCATTGTGGCCTAATATGGCCCTTTTTTCCACAATGGTGATAAGTAACATCTGCATTCCTCCCATGGGATTTGCTATGTGACTTCCCACGAGACTTGGATTGAGATTTTTGAGAATCCCGTCCATGGCCACTGCCACTGCCACAGCCATGCTTTCCATATCCATCATTCATGCCTCTAACTATCATAGCATGCGACACATGAGAGGCATCCAAATTCTTACGGTTAATCTCTTCTTGCAGAAGAGCACTCTCAACATTAGATAATTTCAAGGTAGCAGTAAAGGCACTTAATGCAGTGCAGAATACATCCCATGACTCATTAAGAGTACCAAGCAAGAAAAGAGGAGTGACATCCTCTACAAAAGTGATATCTTGCGAATTCAAGTTCTTGAGTATAGCATGGAACTAGCTCAAGTGAGCAGACATGGTCACATTCTCCTTCATGCGCAGATCCATAAGCTGCTTCAGCCAATACATCTGACTTGCTGGACTTTTCTTGTCATAAAGATCCTTGATTTTATCCCACAACTGCCATGGGCTCTGTTCTTCCTCAAAGACATTGTAATGAACCTGTTCTATGAGAGACAATACAATAGTGGACTTGCATAACTCATCAAGCTCAAGCCATTCCTCATTTGGCATAGTTGCAGGCAGATGCCCACTCAACCTCAAAGGTTTGATCTGCGATTTCTGCACCAACACCTACCAAATCTAGCTCTTTCAATAAGAGTAATTTGTACCATCAAGCTTAATGATGTTGAAAATAGCATGATCAATGGACGAACTCGCCATAATGCAGGCTGGAAGACTGTAGATAGTTCAAAATTGCTTGTTTTTTACTGTAGAAAATGACCAAAAAATCACAAAAAGCAAGGGAAAATGGCGAGAAAAGTGGAACCAAAGCTGCTGGCCACCAAGTACTAGTGAAACTACATCATTTCAGAGTGTTTCAGCATGAAAAATCCATGTCAGTCCATACATATATGCTTGCTGTAATAAATTTCAGATTTCTGCAAAAGAGAGCTAACAGTGCCAAAATCGGATCCCAAGGCAATCAGATACTACCAAGACCAAATCCAGCATCATATGGGCATAGCATAAGTATATGACAGGTCGATAAGCATGAATCCAACACCCAATTATGTCATACAAACATCTGCCAGTGAGTAGGCACACCCCCTAGGCAACGGGGCAAAGTGTTCCTACCACTACCAAAACTTGACACAAGTAGGTGTCAGTTCACAAAGATATGGATCCAAAACTAAGACTTAGCTCATAATCATATAGTGAACCAAGACATATGATGTATCATCCCAAAAGGTAAGAAGTCCCAAAGTCTCAAGTGTTTGTAACTGCTCAATAGCATGTAACGGCTCAATGCATAAAACTACCACCTGCTCAATGTCTGATAAGCATTCAAGAATGCTCCCACTAGCACAAAAGCCATATGTACGAGCTCAAGAGCTCAAGCCAAGGCAAGACATAGTGCCAAGGACATAAGTCCAAGACAATACATCAATAGTACATCCTAAACATGTAGGCGGTAGAGCATCCATATGTAGCATCCATAAGCATGTAAGACATCAAGTACATCCCAAGATACAACTCTGGCAAGCCAACAAATAGCTCAAGTAAGCTCCGAGGATCCAAGGTCAAGCCAAGACTGAGCTCCATCAGCAATAGGCTCCAAACAATGTAACTAGCATGTAGTAATGGCATAGGCTAAGCATGTCAAGACCGGTCAGACATAATCAACATACATGCCATAAGTACATCCAAGAAGGAGCATCCAAATGCTTTGCAAAGCGAGCTCAATCTCAACCAAAGATTCCGAATCAAAACCCAGCTCTATGTCGAGTCCCAAGTGTCAATACATCACCATATATGCTCGAAACATAGCTCGAAAAGCATAGGCATAAGTATAGATGAGTAAAATGACTTCAGCCCAACTGTGTATAGTAGTGATTTACTATTCAAAACTGAGAATTTCAGCACCAAAATTAGCTCCAAATGGTTTCCAAACAATAGGCATACATTCCCCTAACATCCAAGCATCAAACAGGACCAACAGGGGATCAAATGACAATACCAAACAAGTTGTAGAATCAAATGTTAGTGTAACAACTGTCATAAACTGCCTGTGGACTGTTATGACAGTCCCAAAATAGTGCTAAATTGGTCCAAATGCTATGCCAACACATCAACCATCAAAACCAAGCATCAAAGCATGTTCATATGTCAGAAATGGAGCCTTTCCAAGTGCCAATGGAGGGGGAGAGCTACTGTTGTGACTGTCAATGCTGAAGACATATATGGAGGGCTGTGTGATTCCGCCAACTGTAAATGCTAGTCCTGGGGCTGCAAAAAATGGTGGCCAAGCTTTGGAGGGGTCCGGTCAAAGCAAGGAAGGCCTCAAACAAGCTCCGATAAGTCTTGTTCAAAGGCAAGTGAGATATGAAGCAAGGGATCTTTAATGGTGGCTACCCCAATCTTGTTTACAGCCTGTGAGATCTGAGAATTGAAGTAAACCTTGAAGAAAAATGATCAAATACCTCTGATGTAATGCCCTGAAGGTGCCCAACAATGCCGGGAAGGTGCTCGAGAAGCCGAGGAGTGATGGGAGCTCGAAGGAGTCGAATATGGATGCCGGGCAGGAGACCCAATGCAAGTAGGGAGTCGATGGGATGCTGAGAATGCCACGAACCAAGCTCAAGAGTTATAAAGAAAAGCTCTAATACCAGTTGAAAGGGAGCAATGGACCGAAGGTTGGACTCGAGAGCTATGGCAGGAGAGCAAGAGCAAGAAAGGAAGAGACTAGAAATGGGAACTCCAACAGTCACAATGTATGTCTGGGCCTTCCTTTATTCAAACTGTCACTAAAAGAATAAAGAATAAAGTGACGGTGACGGACCTCCAGTGTGCAGTGGCGGTGACTGTTAGTGTAGTAATACATGGGCCACTAGGCAGAGGCGCCTTTACCCCCAACATTTGGTAGTGGCCCAAGAGATATGACTGGAGCTTGATCAAATGTACAATCGGGTGACCGTCATGAAGCGAGTTTCTTTGGAAGTGCAAATTCAGTCCATGAGTGTCAACAAGTCATCTTCTATGCGGGAGCATATTAACAAGCTGAGGCAGGTTCAAAACATAGGGAAGGTGATCACTTCTAAAGGCATGGTGATAACTCTTCTTTCATAGTTACTGCCCCATTTAAGTGGTTTTTATTCCACCTTGATAGCTTTAGGGTGGTCTAAGACTCTTTGGTGGGAAGAGTTGGTTCCTATGATCTTTGACCAAGAGGAAATATTGAAAGGTACCAATGCTTTGAAATCTAAGGCCTTGGTTGGCCAGTCCTCTTAGAACAAGGGGAAGAACCAAAAGAATAAGGATGAAAAATCTAAGAAGGATAAAGAAGAGGAGTCTACTTGTCACATTTGTGACAAAACAGATAATTGGAAGAAGGATTGTCTTGACAAGGAGAAGAAGGAGAAGGAGAAGGAGAAACAAAGGATTCCAGAGCAGTGGTGGCTGCTCCCTCATTATCTATTTTCCTCCACTTAGAGGTGGTTAAGGATTTGACCCTAACAACTTTTGATGCTATGTTGACAGTCCCCTACCCTCGGGAGTGAATTGTTGACAGTGGTGCCTCACGACACATGACTTCTCCTTCAACAGGTTTTGCTCATTTGTGGCCTTTGCATGGCCAAATTCTCATTGTTGACTATTCATCTATTCTTATATAGGAATGGAGAAACATACATCTTATTCCAGATGGATGAGATGATGCCCGTTCCTTTGAGGTCCTTTATGTGCCGGCCTTGGGGTACCATCTACTTTCGATGCACAAGATTTGTGCCCTTGACCTTTTGGTAAAATTTCATGAGGATTCTTTTCAGATTCTTGATCATGGATTGAGACAGGTTCTTTCTTCAAGTTATGAGGAGAATTGGCTCTACAAGTTGTGGTCTTCTTCTGCCTTGATTTCTCTTCTTCTTACCTCCCAAACTCAGTTTGATCTTTCTTTGGCATGCTTGGTTTGGCCACCTCAATTATGATTACCTTTGAAAGGTGTGAAAGGGACAACTTGTTTGAGGTTTGCTGAATATTGTGTTGAGCTAGCAACCTTGTGCCTGCATCGGTGGGAAGTAGACTCGTGATGTTGTTCCCAATAAGGCTTCGAGACGGTCTTCAACACCCTTAGAGCTTGTTTCTACTGATTTTTGTGGACTGATGAGAACGGAATCCATGGAGGGAGCTTGTATTTCATGTTAATTGTGGATTATTACAACAGGATGACCAAGGCTTATTTCTTGAAGCTGAAGTCGGAGGCTTTCTCCAACTTTAAGGATTGGTTGCTCTTTGAGGAGAATCGATTGGGCTGGAAGTTGAAGACCTTATGATCGAATAAGGACAGAGAATTTGTTTCTAATGATTTTGCTCATTTTTGTGCAGATTGTGGTATTCACTAGGAATTTGCCAATACCAACATCCCTCAGGAGAATGACATCTTGGAGTAGAAGAATTGCAGTGTGATCAAGATGGCTCGTACCATGATGGAACATCATTAGACACTTCAGTGTGTCTATGGACTGAGGTTGTGGCTACTGCCATTCACATCCTTAATAGTTTCCCTATTTTTGCTATTATTGGCATGACTCCATATGAGTAGTACTTTGGGTCTAAGCTAGATGTTTCTTATTTCAAGGTTTTTAGGTGTGATGCCTTTGTTCGCATCTTGAAGACACAGTGTGACAAATTTAAAGTGGCTTCCAAACAATAGGTGTTTGTGGGCTATAGCTTGTATTCTCAAGGTTACCAATTGTATGATCCTATTAAGCATGATGTCTACACGAGCTATGATGTTCTATTCATGGAAGGTCAATCCTCAAAGGGGGGGAGAAACACCCTATTCTTGGAGATCCTATTGATAGCTAGGCCCCATCGACTATTCCTTTGGAGATTGTGCCTCTTGAGGACTCTTCTTTGGATGAGAAGCTTAGTTCTTAGCCATTGGATTCACCGATTGCTCCCCTGCCATTGGTGGACCTTCTAGAAACATCAACAAATGGAGAGCGATGAGGCAAGATCCAGCCTCCACCTCATTGGGGTCATGCCACTCTTCGTGATGTAGGGATTGAGGGGATACCTGAGAGGAGTGTCAATTGTAAGATGGCCTGCGGCGTGTCAAGAATCGCGTGACGGGGGAATTTGCTTGAGCTCTTGTGCCAAACACACACTATATACACAAGAGGAAGCTCACTCAAGAACACAAGAAGAGAGATGGAGGCCAAAACGTTTTCTTGTTGATTTTTCTTCTTCTTCCACACCCTATACAATGTACACAAAGTATAGATAAGATACAACATAAAGGAAAGTGGCCTTCTAAGTCAAACAATGTATAACCAACTACACTAATAAACTGGCATTATATCTTTGCCAACTGTAGGTAGGTGTAACAAACTAAATATAATAAGTGATAAGTCAGTGGCCATGTGAGTATCATAATGACCACCAACGTGATAAGTGTAGACGTGCGGACCCATCTAGCCAGGCGGTCCATCATCAATGTCCACACGTGTTGAGGTTGCCATCTCAACACTCTCCGTCAAGCTCAATTCTATCTCTGCAACTCCAAGTAAGCTTTAGAACTTTCGAAGCTTCTCTGCACCCAATGCCTTTGTGAGAATGACAGCTATCTGATCCTGTATGCTGACATATACCAAGTCAATCTCTTCTGCAAGTACCTTTTCTCTCACAAAGTGGTAGTGAGCCTCAATGTGTTTTGTCCTAGCATGGAACATTGGATTCCTAGCTAGTTGTATGTTGCTCATGTTGTCACAATGAATGACAACTGGACCATCTCCTTGTACATCCAAATCACCTAATAACTTTTGCAGCCATACCACCTCACATGCTGCCATAGCAGCACCTCTATACTTAGCCCTCTCTACTCGATAAAGCAACTGTAGGTTGCTTTTTGTTGCTCCATATAACTGCTGCACTACCAAGGGAAAACATGAATCCACTTGAAGATCTTTTGTCTGACATGCTACTAGCCCAATCTACATTTGTGTATACAAAGACCGGTACGTCCTTACCTGCCTCATAAAAAAGTCCATAATGTAAAGTGGACTTCACATGCCTCAATATATGTCTAAGTGCATCCAAATGAGGCTTTCTAGGCATCTGCATAAAGTGACTAACAAGGCCAACAACATAGCTCAAGTCTGGCCTTGTGATAGCCATGTAAATCAAACTCCCTACTATTCTCTTGAACATAGTAGGATCTTCTATCTCATCCCCAACGTCAGCACTCAACTTCACATTTTGCTCCAATGGTACTAAAAGAGGCTTACATGCTATCATACCATACTTGGATAACATATCCAAGCCATACTGCCTTTGGGATAGCCATATACCATCATCACATCTGATCACCTCAATACCAAGAAAGTATCTTAGCTCACCCAAATCTTTCATCTCAAACTTCTTCTTCAAGAAGTCCTTAACTTCAGCAATCCCATTATCACTGTCACTTGTAATAATCAAGTCATCCACATAGATGACTATGATGACCAAAGCTGCATCTCCCTTTCTCACATAAAGTGAGTGAACAACATTAGAAATACAAAATCCAATATTGACAAGATACTCGCCAATCTTGTCAAACTATGCTCTAGGTGCTTACTTCAGCCCATAGAGTGCCTTCTTTAACCTGCACACATATGTGGGATGCTTTAAATCCTCATAACCTGCTGGCTACACCATATACACTTCTTCTTGCAATTCATCATTCAAGAAGGCATTCTTAACATCCATTTGCTGCAAACTCCAACCTTTGGCTACTGCCAAGGCAATCACATACCTAACAGTTGCCATCCTAGCAACTGGATTGAATGTCTCTTCATAATCTATGCCATATATTTGAGCATAGCCTTTTGCAAACAACCTAGCCTTATACCTGCTAATTGAACCATCTGCATTATGCTTGACTTTGTAAACCCACTTACAACCAATAGCATTCTTACCCTTAGGTAAGGGTACCAAATCCCAAGTCTTATTGGCTTCTAATGTAGCCATCTCCTCATCCATTGCTGCATCCCAATGAGCATGACCAATAGCATCCTCAAAAAAAGTGGGCTCAACATCTTCAACTAGTTTCACCATATAAGCATAATGGTGGGCTACATAACCTTCAAACCAAATATTTTAATAGGGTATCTGACCTGCTAGATCTGCGTACCATCGGATCACTCAATGGAGCCTTTACATTACTATGAGCTCTTTGTACACCTAATGTCCTACTGAAGGAATACCAAAAAGCTCATCATCCAAACTCTTTGAACCACTAGAATATCCATTAGATCCCAAATGACTGGTGGATGCATCATTACCATCTAGCACTTTCTTCTTTCCTTTGTCCTTCCCTACAACACTTATAGATCCACCTGAAGATGTGGGACTACTCCTTAGTCTCCTAGACCAAGGTCTCATTGTAGATATAGTACCAGATGATGTTTTTGGTCCATTAAAACTCTAGGATTCTTGTTTTTTTTTCTACACATAACTATTATAATCATTATCATCATCTAAAACATCACCAGAAGTGCATATCAGCTGCCCATCTCATCGAAGATAACATCCCTGCTCACTCTGAACTCACCTATGACAAGGTTATAATATCGATACATTTTCTGCTCTAAAGAGTACCCAATAAAATACATTTTTTAGCCTTTGGATCAAGCCTCTTCTGTAGCTCATTTGGCACATGAACATATGCAACACATCCAAATACCTTCAAGTGCGATACATCGGGCTTCTTGCCAGTAAAGCACTCTTCAGGAGTCATCCCATGAACTGCAACTGTGGGAGTTTTGTTCATAATGTAGACAACAGTATGGATAGCCTCAGACCATAAATGTTTGGGCATATTCTTTTTAGTCATTAATGCCCGTGCGACTTCTGCAATATGCCTATTTTTTCTTTATGCAACCCCATTTTGCTGTGGGGTATACCTGCAAGTAAATTGCCTCTTTATCCCATGAGTCCTCAAGAAGCTAGTAAACTCATTAGAGAGGTACTCTCCCCCTCCATTTGATCTCAAGCACTTCACTTTTAAGCCTGTTTCTGTTTCAATATCTGCCTTGAAAGATTTGAAGTGCTCAAACACATTACTCTTTTCCTTCATGAAGTATACCCATAACTTCCTTGAACAATCATCAATAAATGTGACAAAGTATTTGTTGCCACCAAGAGATACATTTTGTGTAGGACCCCAAACATCTGTATGCACTACATCAAGTATTTTTCTACTCGCTTCTCTATCATGCGAGAAGGGTTGTCTTGCTTGCTTACCAAATTGGCATGCTTCACAGACTTTTTGCAATTCTGTAACTCTAAAAGAAGGAAACCTTGTAACCAATCTTTGGACTGCATTAATTTTAGCCTTTGCACATTTTCATGTCCAATACGTTTATGTCATATTTCAATATCTACAACTACTCCTTTTTCTTTAGCATACATAGTAGCATCCATTGTAGGAATTCGAGCTCTAAAGTGAACATTCGGCCAACTCTACTTCCTTTTGCGACCAACCTGCACTTATCATTAAAGTCTTCTACAAAACAACCTGCGTTGAATCGGACTTGCAACCCCTGCTCTACCATTTGGCCAACAGACACTAGATTCTTTGTAATTGATGGCACATGTAATACATCTGTTAGACTCTTTGTCTGGCCATCATATAAGGACAAGGGAACCTTTTCAATGTGTGAAATTGGGTGGCATGAATCATCACCCGTCTGCACATAACCTGGATTTTGTAAGTCCTGCATCTCTCCAAACCATTCAACATGACTGGTCATATGATTAGATGCACTTGAATCGACATACCATACACCATCATGTGTCCCCTTTCCTGTAACTGCATTCATCATATGCTGCATAACAAATAGATGCTCATTTTTGTCTTCATTCTGTTGTGAAGATGATGCATAGTTTCCTTGCTAAAATTTACCACTGCAAATATAATCCTTCTTTGCATAGCAATGGGTTGCAATATGGCCTATTTTCCCTCAATAATGGCAAACAATAGCAAAATTTCACCAAGTTGTTGCTTGAACCTATTTTGTGGTTATCGCCAGCACGTCCCATACCACAACCTCTCAAAGAGGATCTACTATGTCCCCTTCCTGAACTTGAGTAAAATGCTTGAACCTGTTCACCATTTTTTTTCAGATGAGTCACCCTGCATATTGACCTCTTCAGTAATCATGAGAGAGATCAACTCATCAAAATGTGGAAATAGCTTCCGTACATATATTGAAGTAATAAATGATTTCTGTGCCTTCTCATTGTTAAGGCCACTCAAAGTGGATGAAACCAAATCATCATCATCAGGCATTGCATTAATCGTTGCTAAAGCATCTGCAACACTCCTCACCTTCAACACATACTCATTGACAGACATTTTCCCTTTCTTCAAGGCATTCAACTCTTGCTTGAGTTGAATCTTTCCTGCCTTTGTATTTACTGAAAACATGTTCTCAAAAATTGTCCAAGCTGCATGTGAAGTTTCTGCATTCCTGATATGTCCCAACATCGTATTATCAATGACTGCACATAACTAGTACATCACCTTTTTGTCTTTCGCATTCCATTCTTTCCATGCTTTTAATTCATCTATAGCTGTCACTTGAAAGTTGCATGATTGATTGAAGTCATAACTGCTTGAAGTCATCAATCTTGCTTGTGATTTTCTAGATTAGATCCTGATTTAATTAAGTATTGGAGCACATAAAAATTGAGGAGCCTTATACCTCCCCCAAGGATAGGTGTTGAATCCCCATACCAAGAGGGGATGTTTTTACCACTACTACGGAAGTATGGACCAGCTCCGATGGCAAGAGGTCACCCAATAGGGATATATTAAGTAGGAGGTGGATAGGGTGCCAGGGGGGCTTTGGCTAGTAAATCCTTTAGACACCTAGGAATTACTAATTCACATTAATTTTTGTATCGTTAGGTTCAAAACACAAAAATAAACGCCTTTAACTTTCTAACTTGACGGAGTTGTCAAGTTTTTTTTTTGGTCACCTAGTCTCATCAATTTTGTGCATACTTGCCTACTCCGTCATTGCCCTCCACAAGTCTCTTGCTTGTGCTCCTAGTCCTTTGTTCATAGCTCATCTTTCTTAGTTTAACCCTTTGTCAAGTAGATGATATGACATCTCCGCCATTGACCCTTGCAAATAATAAATACTCTAAGTGCTTTTGCTCCCAATAGCAACCATAGATTTGGTGCCATAATACTCCAGAAGCATAACTTGGTTTCTTGCTTGCTCCATGGTATCATGTGTTGCTAAGGAGTTTGACTTCGAGCTCATCATCTTGCTACAATGCAGAACGTGAATTTGTCACAAGCCATGTTAGAGTTGGTGGAGACTATCAATGTTGCACAATTACGGGTGGTTTTGTTGTCCTTCTCTTCTCTATCCTTTGAGAGCAATCCCCCATCCAATAAGATGTTTCTTGGCACACTAGGTGATGCATAAGCTTGAGCCTTCTCTTCCATATCCCATAAAACCAATTTGGAGCCTTGTCTTCAATACCCTATGGTAAATCCTCCATCATTATTAATGTACCACTTATTACAATAGGCAACGTTTAAGGCATAAGGAATAATGCTAAGTTTGGACTCAAAAAGGCAGTGGGGATTACATGCATATCTCTAAGGACAAGTGTAACAAGCTTGATCCTAAATCCAAGAAGTGCATTTTTCTTGGATATGGAGATCTAGGTGAGATGGGTTATCATCTTTGGGATCCTGAAGCTAAGAAGATAGTGCACATTCATGATGTTATCTTTAATAAGGAGAAGATGCATAAGCATCCCATCAAGACAATTGAGATACATAGAATAGTGTTCTAGGAGGATGAGCAACATGTATGACTTGTCCCACATCATGCACGGCTTGGATAGGTAGGAAATGTTGAGGTGGGAGTACCATAGGTAGGTGGGAAACCTCACATTGGGCATGATAGATAGTTGGGATGGCTAGAAAATGTTGAGATGGGAGTACCATAGCTAGATGTGCAACCTCACATTAGCCATGATAGATAGCTAGGAAAGCCAAAGGCTTAGGTTGAGCAAGTGTTGAGACAATCTATAAGAGCTTAAGACCACTGTATTAATACACTCCATGTCCATCTCTTGACTTCATCATGGTTATAGATTGTGGAGAGCCTTTAGGCTATACTCATGCTATGAATAGGGCATAAGTGGGAGAAGACTATGCAATCAAGGATGAACTCTTCGGTCAAGAATGCTACTTGGGAGTTAATTCCTTTGCCTAAGGGAAAGCATACCTTATCATGCAAAGATTTACAAGCTGAAAATGAATCCATCTGATGTATTGCTTAAGTACAAGGCAGGATCGGTAGACAAGGGCTTCAAGTAGGAGAAGGGTATAGAATTTGATGAGATCTTCTCACCAATAGCCAAGATGACCACCCTTCATATACTACTAGCATTGGTTACCGAGGATATGGAATTTGTGCTTATGGATGGTAAGATAGATTTTGTACATAGGGATATGCATGAGGATATTTGATAGATTTTTTATGGAAGACAAGGAATAGTTTGTTGTGTAAGCTCCATAACACCTTATATGGATTGAAATAGGTTACCAGGGAGTGGTATCATAAGTTTGATGCTTTAGTAATTCTCAAGAATACACTAGGAATGAGATCGATTCTTGCTACACAAAGAAGGCTAGAAATAGTAGCCTTATGATCTTAATACTTTATTTGGATGACATGCTTATTGTTGGGCAATCACTCATGGATGTGGATGCATTGAAGAAAAGGTTACATGGAACCTTTGACATGAAGAACCTAGGAAATTCCAATCACATTCTTGGCATGTAGATTATTAGGGAAAAAGATAAAAATATTATTTATCTCAAAAGGAGTAGATTGGGAAGGTACTTCAGCATTTTAATATGGATAGAGGAAAAGCTATCAATGTTCCATTTCCTCTATATTTGGAATTTAGTCGAGAAGATAATCCTAGGTTGGATGAATAGAAGGATGAAATGGACATGGTTCCTTGTGCATTGACAATTGGTAGATTGATATATTCTATGGTTGCTACATATCCAAACATTGTCTATGTTGTAAGAGTGGTTATCCAGTTTATATCAAACCCTAGCAATAAGCATTGGGAAGCAATGAAGAGTACTATGAGATACTTGAATGGCCCTATAGCTATCTGCATATGCTTTGGAAGGAAGGATGCACCTATCCTTGGGTATGCAATGTTGATTCTATAGGGAATGTGGATTCTAGGATGTCTACAATAAGTTTTATCTTCACATTCATAGGATGTGTAGTCTCATAGGTCTCTTAGTTGGAGCCATGTATGGATTTATCTACCACTGAGGCATGTAAGGAAGCTATCTAGCTTACTCATCTAGTGGGAGATTCATGCATTGCAAAAGAGAGGTACCCATTTTGTAGTGTGATAGTCAAAGTGACATCAAATTGACTTGGAATCCTATGTTTCATTCAAGGACAAATCACATTGAGGTGAAGTATCACTTCATTAGGATGTACTTCAGGACAAGTGGATTGAGCTTGTTAAGATCCATATGGATGATAAACCTACAGAGCTTCTCACAAAGATTTTATCTATTGAGCACTTTGCACACTATAGTGTTGATGGCATTGGATAGTATCTTCACTTTTACTATTCTCCATTAAAGGCATATTTTCCTTTAAATGGGAGGTTGTTGGGTTAAAGGCCAATGGCCAAATGTTGAGTGGGGTGTCCCTTATACTATTACACTTTATACACTCACATATAAATAAAGATAATTAAGAACAATGGTATCATTATACCCACCAATATATATATATATATATATGTGTGTGTCTCTCTCTCTCTCATGGCATTCAATCTGCATCCTACCATGGATTGCTCTTAGTTTATATATGTAAAAAATGTATTTTAGAAAATGACATGCTAGAAGACATGGGTTTTCCCAACAAGGAACATGCGATCTTCTATTATTGGTTGAGTGTGTAGTTAACTTTATTTGTGAAGCACTTTGATAACCTAATATTGTTGTCTTTAGGGCACATAGAGTTGGTAAGAGGAGGGAATATGGTGGAGAACATAGAGTCAATGTTTGTACTTTATGGGATGCATGCCAAATAGACACAATCTTGGATAGCTAAAGAGTGTATTTGCGCAAGGAACATATTTTTCTAGGAATGGGGATCATAAACCAAAATAGAAAATGTATAGAAATGATTTAAGAAATATAAAGAATTCAAGAAACATTTTGAAAAGTGCCAAAGACGTAAGCACATAAGGTCATGTAACCCATGGGGCATGCACATTATCGAGAGTTATGTTATTGAATTATGTAGGTCTCCCTTGACATAAGGATGCGGAGTTGAAATGATTAGTTCATGATGCATATATTTTCTTCCTAATTGAGACATGGGAAAGAGATACATGTTGCAACTCTAACATACTTGACTACATGGCCACATGGCATTCCAATCACAAATGTGAAATATGGTATTTCAATCAAAAAAGTCAAAAAGAGGGCAAGGGTTCATACCATGTGTTTACGAGGAACATTTAGAAGATGCCATTGAACTTTCTATGTGAACATGCATAAAAGATTTATATACATCAAAGTGAAGAGAAATGATCCTCATATGTACATAGCAAGGTGATACATCCCACATCATGAGTCACTATTCTATGCTAGCATCCTGCATCACGAGTCATTATTCTATTCATTGTGTGAGGTGGATCCCATAGATACATTTCCTGACATGTGCATTCACATAGATAATTTTGTGAGAAATAGGAATTAGGTGGTAGTTGGTGATTTAAAACCATGGTTCAAGACTTTACAATTGCATTCTATGGTGCATGATGTGAGCTATGCACAAGAGAAGGAAATCAAGCTTGATCTAATGTGGCTTAGGTACTCGATAGATGATTATCAAAATCTCATGGAAGAGCATTGAGATGTATGGTGAATGGGATGCACATGCTAATCCTTAATGGGATTTTCTATTTTCCACACACATGTAGGAAAACATGTCACATGGAAAATGGAGGGTCTATTGTATATTAAACCTTAATAAACTTCTCTAATAAAACATATTTAATTTGGGGCATGAGTCACAATCACATTCTATTGTGCATTAGGCCGAATGTGTAGCTGTTGGAGTTATGTGTGAAGAATGATTCTCATTGTAAACATGGCTTCCACACAAGAACTAGTGTGATGAGGATGCAAACATTCTTGGTGATAATTTAAGAGGGTTATTATGTGCTTAATGGATCATGGAAGAGAGCTAGCTATAGGGGAAGGCTCTTTATTGTCTTTCATAAACTTTAAGAAGATATTTGGCACATTAACTTAGGTTGGACTATGGGAGCACATGCAATAACTTGGCGTGCTATCAAGGTTATGCATGGTACCATGGGCATACATTGATGATATGAGAAGGTCATATGTCTTGTTAATTAATGGATACTTTCCCCCACTTTACATGGACTATGCTCGAGGATTTGCAACTTGAACTTACATGGGAAGAGGGAAATTTGAGACCCCAAATAGGTCTCTTCAATCCATCTTTTAGCATTGAATCCAATGTCTTTGTCCTAACTTTTGTTCATGATGTGACTACTATGGAGAAGATTATAGAGGTATTTCACACTTTTTGCTAGAAGAGAGTATTAAATGTAAATGTTGGTAAGACCAAATTGATTGTTATATGAACAAAGAAGCCAAGTAATCCTCTATCATTTTTATGATGGGAATCCTATAGAGGTGGCTTATCCTTTTGAATGTCCTTGATTGATATGCGTATGGAACGTAAGTGGAATTGTTATGTTACCTAGATGTTGGATGGGGTAAGTACTTTTGGTTTTAAAATGATCATAATCATAATGATACACAAAGTTGAAAATCAATTGCATGCTCTTTGATTCACGGCTTACAAAAAATTCTTTATGGGGTTGAGATTTGGAGGAAGCATAGCTCATCAATATGGAATCATATTGGAAAAATTCAAAGAAGGGCTTTTTACACAAAATATGGAATTGAAAGTCACTATTCCATACTAACTTTTGTATGTTTGGAGGTCATTTCTTGCGTGTGTACAAAAGGCATATTGAATACTATTTCACATAGCCTTGAACTGACATAGAGAGATCATGTGCAAACCTATTATCAACAAACCTTTGGCTATAGTTGAGACACAACCTGAGGATGAAGCAAAACTCCAAGAAGTTGTGGAAGCCATGCAACCTAAAGTAGCATCGGTTGTGCATCAACCTAAGGTTACGATAATTGCACATAATGACCATTAGCTAAACAAGGATACCCACGTTTGAATAAATTTTGAATTAGTAATTTTTTATTAAAATTCCCTTGAAAATCCTTCATTCTCTCTCTTAAATTCATACAACTAGTCACATGCACATTAAAGGGTTGAAAAAAGAAAACTTAAGAGTGTAAGAAAAGCATGTTAAAAATAGAATTTTGCTAGGATTTTTTATTTGTTTGATCAATCAAGTACCTAATAGGTAGAAGGATCAAGTGGTAAGTGCCCCTATGATATAGGACAACTCTGGTGGTGCAAAAGAGCTTAGCAGGGCTATAAGGTGATCAATCCCAATGGCCATGAAAGGAATGCATTGATATACGGCCTAATCTTGTGGGGTGAAAGGTCATGTCCTAGGTCGAATAGATTTGACCACCCCTACAAGAGTGATGGCTTTGTAATAAAATTTTTGAACCAATATATTACTATTTTCCAAAGTGTTTGTTTATGTGCTTAAAGGTTGTGTTAATGAACCCTTTGTAAAGTATTAATTTAAAAAAGTTGCTTGTATATATTTACACAATGTGTTAGTATGTATTTCTTAATTTGATTACTAAAATAAACTCATGAAGAAAAGTAAGAATCCTTAGTCTCGACATTTGAGAGCCTGTGGTTATGTGGACTTCCTTGATTTAATTTCCTAGACACTAGTTAAAGCTGCTAGTATATGACCTCCCCAATTCAAGTGGATAGAATTGACTTAACCGTATTGGTCCTAATGACTGTGAAATTTTAAAAGATAGTTCTACTCTCTTTGAACCAAGTGTAGTGCTAGCCCACTTTCACCTTTGATTGGTTGCAAAGTGACACTTCTTAAGTAGGCATTAGACTATTGTTAGGGGTGATGATCCCATGCTTCCCCTATAAAATAGAACTAGAAGTCCCATGTCCAACTATTTTCCTTTTTTCCTAAGGGGAGATTAGACTTGTACAAATTCAAACCCCAAGATTGATTCCACTAATTTCCTATGCCCATCAAAATTGACAAGAAA
Organism: Lygodium microphyllum; assembly: GCF_053477565.2. Lineage (NCBI taxonomy): Eukaryota > Viridiplantae > Streptophyta > Polypodiopsida > Schizaeales > Lygodiaceae > Lygodium > Lygodium microphyllum. Next base: position 31,389,646 of record NC_141147.1, read on the forward strand.
TTAGAGGTGAGGAGGTAGTCTAATTGAGAGAGATCTTTCCTTTGATGTACCAGGTTTCCTAGAGCTTGGACAAATTTTTGTACTGATAAGCCATGTTTGAGATTATGGAGAAGTTATTTGTCCCTCCAAATATTTTATGGCCCCCTCAAGATGGATAATATATGCTTTATTTTTAGCCATGTAGTTGGATAGCAATGAAAATCTATATAAGCCAAAACTTCCTGCTTCATTATGAGGTATGGAGAGTCTGTTGAGCAGAAAGGTTAAAGATAGTCAACATGTACTATCTATATGCTTCATATGAGGATTCCTTAATATTGAGAGGGAATTGGTGCCTCAGATATTATGGATCTATTGGTAAGTGACATATATAGTACCAAAAGAGAAGAGTGGACATTGTTCTACCCAATCTTGATTTTGGGATTGGATGCTAGGGGTTACCCAAATATCGAAGAAATATGTTATTTTCCATACTCGAAAAAAGCCACCAAATTTTAAGGACATGGATCCTTATTAATTTTAAAGAGAAAAAATTTAAGAGATGATAGCCTAAATGACTTGTAGCTTGACCTTGAGTTTGTAATTTTCATAAATTACTATTGCATTAATAAAAGGAATCCTTACTATTCTTGCTAGAAATTTGTGAGTTGTGACTGTGCTAAATGACCAAGTTTTTTTGATAAGTGATGAGGTCTATTGTATGCAACTAATCTTTGAAATTGTATATATGATTGCTTATCAATCACCTGTATTGAAATCTTGAGAGAATATTATGAGTGTCTTAGAGAAGACATACCTTTAGACCTACCTTCATCTAGAGTGGCTAGAGCATAACTCGAGGTTCAAGGGATGATCCCTACTTCTTCTTGGATGTGAGCCTTGGAAGTCCACCTTAAATTGTTAAAATGGTTTGAAGAACTTAAGCTAATAAAACTTTATAAGTACAAAAAGAAAAATACATAAATGGAAGAATTGTAAAGAGGAACAAGTGCATCCACAATCAACATACCATTGTTATCCCTTTTTCTTGAATTACTGTCATACTAGGAACTAAGTCCAAGAACTAACAACTCTTTGAGTACCTCGATCTTCCATATCGTTATTGATTTTGGGAGACTAAGACAAGTCCTCCTACTGTTGTAAATCAAAGACCTCAAAGCTATTGATTCTTGGAGATTAAGACTAGTCCTCCTACTTTTGTAATGAAATACCTCAAAGAGATATATATAGTTTGAAATCTTGTAATTATTTCCAACGAATAAAGATATCTTTATATTATTTATTTCTATCGATGCATTATGGTTTTACAAGATGTTGGAAGAAGAAAGAAGGATCCCTCAACTTTGTATTGACTTCAGAGAACTTAAACAAGTTACGGTCGAGAATAAGCATTCCATACCTAGAATTAGTAAACTCTTAGATCACTAAATGGAGTCAATGTCTTCCCAAAGATAGATGAGATCAAGATATTGTATAAACTATATGGTGAAGTGAACAAAATCTGAATGAGTAGAGAATACATAGCAAATATGAGTAGAACAAAAACTCCTTTATTTCCAAACAAAATAATACAAACATGGCTTTGTCCACTAGTATGCTTCCACTATGAAGTTAGATAGCGATCCAGGCAGATGATAGGCAGAGAGCTTAAGGCTAGCCATAAGAACTTTGATTGGGTGAAACATAGATTAAAACGTGTCTTCCTTTTATAGCTTGGGAATCTAGTCTGGCTGGCCTGTTTGACTATAGTATGAACCTTTCCATGTTATCTAGGGGATATTCCAATGAATATTTCCTTAACAATCTTGGCCAAAAGGCATTGCCTCTAGACCCCTATCAAGGGGGCCCCTAGCCCCCTTCAAACCTCCCAACCAAGACAATGCTCATGCTACTATCCTCTTAATTAAAATTCAACGAACCCTATATCATGATATGCATAAGCAAAATTAGCAATAAGTAGCACTCAAATTGTATCATTCAAACATCCCACCCCCTACTTTTAGGTAGTGCTTCCATTGCATAGGTGTAGGGTCCATTTTGTCATGTTTTGATGTATAAAAAGCATAAATCATGAACTTTGACAAAAAGATAGGGCAAACTGAGGCTAAACCTCATGCTCCACCACCACCGTACATTCACAAACACTCATTATATTTTTTTCCTTATTTTTGTAAAGCGTATTTTTTTTCATTTTTTTTTCTATTTTTCACTATTTATTTATCAAGAAAATAGAGCATTTATTGGTTTTTCTAATTATGACAATTGAGAATTACCCATTTTCCACATTTCATCCCTCATGCATCATTTTTATCTAACCCAAAATGACAAAAAACCCCATTTTCTTTGTAAAATGTGTGTTTTTTGGATTTTAAGTAATTAATTATGACCATAAATTATTACGGGTTTTACATTTTTCCATGTGCAACCCTCAAACATGATGTGAGCAAGGCTTAAACAAATTTCCAGTTAGAGGATGAAGGGCCTTCAGCACATAATCTTAGTGTTTTACTTTCGCATGAGCCAGGCGTAGAAATTTGGATCATATTTTAAACTAGCATAGCTATCCATATCGAAAGGGCGGATGCCTACATGCATAATGTAAGTGAGGATATCAAGCAAGAAGTCACCAAAGTCCACTTGGCTAGCAACATGCAACTCCTCATCAGTGAGGATGCAATCTAAATAAGGATGTCCCTTAATGTGTTCTTCGAGGGGTCGATTACGAAGGGTAGTCAACACCCTATATAAATTGGAGCTACATAGGTTGGGTTGTATTCCGATGCCTTGATTGCGCATCGCTACTTGGCATTGGTCATTATTTGGCATCCCTCTAGCTCCCATTGCAATCATAGAGCAAACCATTTCTGCAAGAAGGAGGAGTCGTTGTCAACAAGTTGTTTCAACTTCTCGATTTCTTGGTTTGTGGCCATGATCATGTTCTTGCTATACGACGTAATGAGATGCTATTTGATTGCTTGTTCCTTGGATATCTCAGTTGCAACTAACTCCTTAGTTGCTTTGGAGGACTTAACAAATTCAAATTCTGGCTCCTCTCCCAAGAGCAAGGGAGTGTTCGTACTTCCGTTGCTATAGGTTCTTCCAAGAGACCTAAGTCTACTCTATCATAGCTTTTAGCCCGTGTCATGAAAGTAGTGTCCAAGCGTCTCAAGAAAGCAGCCAAGTCGTCCCCAGTATTTTCAGCTAAGTTTGCAACCAAGGTTAGAATTGATCGCCACTCATAAGAGGGTTTAAGCCTGGCAGGTCTTTGAGGTTTGATAGCACTAGAGAGTTCAACAGCTAATGTTTGCTTCTTGGTTTGCTCTTAAGGTTGTAGCTTGGCCTTATGATGGGTTTGGTTGTAGCTATGGTTGACATGCTACAAGGAACTTTTGAGGTTCGAGGGGCACCATTGGGACTAGATTTGAGCAGTTCGTTAGTAGCAAGTTGCTTTTTTGGGCGATAGATTTGTTTAGGCCCTGCTGAGCTAGGCTTTGGAGGTTCTATGGACATAGCGGCCTGATTCTCTTGTGGTTCAAGGGTCTTTGGCTTAATGTTTCATATGGTCAAGCTTGAGGATGGCATTTGAGTAGGGCTTTTGGTTGTTTTGGCTTTAGGTAGCCAAATCCAGGTGTTACCCGCATAGTAGCCTTGCACTTGCAATAAGGTCTTGGGGTTGACCGTACGTCAATGTTTATAGTTTCGTCTTGGCTTCCTAGGTTTCGAGTGTGGGTCATTAGCCTTGCGAGGCCATGGGTTTCTGGTTCGAGGTGGCAGTCCTTGATGTTTAGGTACCCATTTGAACTAGGGTTTCTTGGCTTCAGTGTTGGGTTCAGCATTGAGGTTTGGTGGGTTGTGATGAGTCATGACCCCCCTCCTTAGACTTGACGGTGGGGTTCTCTACTAGTGGCTTTGCAGACTTGGAAGGAGTCACATTGCCCTTGTTGAAAGATGTAACTATTTGGACATTTCCTATGGCCAGGTGGATACATTGTGACTCGTAGTCGATAGTACAATGAGCTCGCTTCTTAAAGGTTCGTCCTAATAGCGATTCTGTGCCTGCATCTTTAGTGTTGGGCAACACAAAGAAGATCATCGGTATACTTTCATACTCCATAGAAACTGCAACCTGGAACTTTCCCAAAAGTGTGCAGGGTCGACCTCCATAAGGGCTGAGCTTAGCATTAGTGGATTACAAATGTGGTTTGCCAAGTTGGGTCCAATGGTCATGGGTTAAGACATTAAAATCAACTCTCTCATCAATCAACGCATTGATGATGCATGTGTGCTTAGCAACGACCGTCATGCTTAGGTAAGCTGGTTCTACTGGTTCCTCATCCTCATCGTCCATCTTAGTGATAGTGGCTACTCGTACGTGGATAGGAGGTGCTAGCATTGGGGGCTCATGTAATGGGTGCATGGGAGGGAAGTACTTCTTTATGCAGCTGCCATTGAAGAAGCCTATGCCCTCACCTTCTAGGGTTTTGAGTTCTAAAGGGGCCTAGCCCTCGAAACTTTAGTTTCTACTTATGTCCTTTGGCTAAGTATAGTAGCACTAAGTCACCCTATTCAAAGTTGCGCTGCTTGACATGCTTGTCAAACTAGCTTTTGCATCTTGCCTTCTCACATATCAACGCATGGATGGCTAGAAGCCAGGTTCTGATAAGCATTCAAGCACAATTAGGCATTTCGTCCATGCTTTATTCCCATCCCATCTTTCTTACATGGTTATCTTGGGGCTAGGTACAAAGAACTCCAAGGGTAGAATTGCCTCTGCATCATAGGTCAACCTAAAGGGGGTTTGTAAGCCATGCAATAGGCCCATAAGGTCGCCATCAACTTGTTATCCCAATCACTACGCGAGGCAGAGATGAATTTGGTCAGGACATTTACTAAGATTGTATTTGAAGACTCAGCTTGACTGTTTGACTGATGGTAATAAGGTAAAGATTTTCGATGGATGATTAGGAAGGAGGACAAGAGGTGAGCTATCACTTCGTTGTGATGAAGTGTGTACCTTGGTCGCTGGCTAGTTCAATGGGGTAGCTGAACTGTCAGATTACTTGCTCTCATAGGAACTTAGCAGTGGTCCTAGAATCATTCTTTCTCATAGCTGGTGCTTTTGCCCATTTTGTTAGATAGTCGGTGGCCACAATGATGTATTTGTCTTGTGAATACTATGCCGCAGGACTAATGGATCCGATGAAGTCAATCCCCCATTTTTCAAAGGGTTGTCATGCAGGCAAGAATTGGGGTTAGCTCCATGTGATCTCGTTACGAATAGGGACTCTAGTTTGTTGGCACTCATCACAATGTTTCACAAATCGTGTAGCATCTCGAAAGAGGGTAGGCCTACAACACTTTGCAGACTGTCACGTCTCCATTGAAATGTCCTCCTGTGATTTCGTTGTGTGCCTCAGTTAGGACATCATGCATCTAATACTTACACATGCTTTAAGATGAGCCGCCTAAGTCGGCGGGCCTTTTCTATTGGTTCCTCTAGTATTCCATGCTCAAGCACTTGAACTATGTCATCTGCCCAATACAACGTATATCATCTCTAAACAAATCCCTTTCACTAGACAAGCTAAATAGATGTGTGTCTAGTACTTCTTCTACAATGCCTTGCCCAGCGGATTCTCCTCTGGGGATACAAGACATATGGTCAACCATGTAATGTTGCTTCCCTTAATGCATCACCACGAAGAAGTCAAACTCCAAAAGCAAAAGTAGCCATCTAGCGATGCATCGTGTAGCACAAGATTTATTAACCAGATACAACAAGGCTTGATTGTTAACAAAGAAGGTAAAAGGTGTAGCCAAAAGATAATGCCAACATTTCTTTATAGCAAACACCATGGCCAAGACCTCTCTCTCCGTTTTTGAGTAATTCATTTCATTCTCAATGAGTGGTTTGCTAGCAAAGCTCACTGGGTAATCCAGGTTGTGTTCACTAGGTTGGCACAACACTGCTCCTACAGTGAATTTTGAAGCATCAATGTGCACATGGAATGTGAGTGCCCAATTTGGGGCTCATAGAATTGGTGCCGTGGTTAGAGCCTTTTTCAGTTCCTCATACGCGCATTGGCATTCCTTATTCCATTTGAATATGATCAACAGCTTGTATAGAGGTCTAGCAATCAATGCATAGTTTAACACAAACCATCGATAATACCCTGTATGTCCTAAGAAGCACTAAATACCCTTATAACTAGTTGGGGGTGGAAGATCGACAATGACCCTGATCTTCGAGAAATTTGTGGCAATGCCATTCTTCGACACCACATGTCCTAGGATGCATCCATGCTTCACCCAAAACTGGCACTTCAAGGGGTTCAACGAGAGAGATGGTATAGTCGACATCATTCAAAGACTGCTTGGAGTCCACTCAGAGTTTGTTTAAGTATTCTCTCTAAGTAGATTGAACACACAAGTCATCCATGAAGACCTCTAACTCCATCCTTAGCATGTCTTTGAATATTGTACACATCAATCGTTTGGAAGGTGGTTGGCTCATTAGTCAACCCAAAAGGCATGACTATGTAGGCAAAGACTCCCCATTCAGTGGTGAATGCAGTATTATGCCTATCCTTAGGATGCACTTGCACTTGATTGTATCCAGAGAAGCCATTGAGAAAACTGTAGGCCTCTTTGCCAGCCAGTCTCTCGAGCATGTGCTCGGTATAAGGCATTGGGTAATTATCTCTCTTCGTAGCTGCGTTTACCTTCTTGTAATTGACACACACTCTAATCTTTCCATTCTTCTTTAATACAATGACTATGGGGGAAACCCAGTCCGTGTGTTCAATTTTGTAGCTGAATCCTGCTCTCATTAGCTTGTCAATTTCTTCCTTAATGGCGTGGGCGTGCTTTCGATTCATGGGATACAATCGCTACTTGATAGGTGTTGCGACAGGTGTCATGGGTATGTTGTAAGTCACCACACTCAAGTCTACCCCTTTGATCTCTTCTAGGGACCAAGCAAAGACGTCTATATACTCTCGCAAGAGAGTAACGAGACTTTCTTCATCTTGCTCAGCCAAGACATCGGCTATAAAGATAGGTCATGAGGTCTCCCCTTCCCCAGCTAAATTGGCCTCTTTGACCTTGGCAGGTCCCTCGATTGGTTTGCTTGCTTACCCCTGTCATTTGGCTCCCAGCAAGATCACCGCCTTATCTCCCTTTTTGAACTTTATGAATCACTTTGGCAGGTCTTGCAATTTTCGCTGCTCTTTTATCTGTGTTTCTTTAGGCAACTTCTATCGCTTTTTCCTTAACCATCGGCGTTGTAGGTGGAAGGGTAGGCCCCCCCTTAGTGCATCTAGTTTTCGGAGGTAGAGGGATTTCAGGATCACTATTTGAGCTAACTTCAAACTCAGAATCAAACTCTCCGTCTTCGCTAGAAGAGGGGCTCTCTCCTAGTAGTGGTCATAGCTTAGAAGGTGAATCTATTTGCAACAGTGGTGCATCACTTGGTTGGGTTAGGCCTTCCTACTCATAGTTGATTGCGCATGTGTGTTCCAACCAAGTTCAATCACAGTCCTTGTGTTTGACTCCTTTGTCTACTCTAAGGGCACTTTGCTTGCGTGGTCTGGAGTCTACTCGTATTTTTTCGATTATACATCTCCTAGTGTCATATTCTATAGTATCAATTTCCCTTTCACTCTCATCACTGAAGGATTAAGTCCTCATATTCATCTCATTAGATTTTTCTTTGTCTGGTTGCTCATCATTCTCTAGGTTCTGACATATCTCTTCTTGTTGGTCGAGGATTGAGGCCCAATTGTACCTCAAGTTTAAATCGTGCACTTTAGAACATCGCCATTTAGGTTCATCTAAGAGGTCTTGGAGTGGCTTGAGATTTGTTACTGGATTGCCATCCAATTTGTCTGTCAGATATCCTAAGATCTCCAAGAGCTCTTGTCTATTGTTTGGGGCTCGGAACTTGACACAGTAGGGTCTTCCACGTAGGCTTCTAGTCATCATGCAGACTGGCACTTAGGGTATGTCCTTGGGCTCACCAGTTGCCTTGATGGCTTGTTTGTACTCCTCCTTGTTCGAGAATGGTAGGTCCATGGTAGCAAGAACATGCATCCAGTCTCGCCCACCCTTAGGGCATGGGATATACTTGGTAAGGGCCCCATAGAATCCCCTAATGTGGCTATCACCTTTTAGCATAGTGGAGATGGAATCTGGGTCAACCGGCATAGTTGTCCAAGTGTCCATCTCTACTCTTACAGCCTCCCTTCAATTGCCTAAGAAGATGAGACCATTGCCCCAATCTTCTACGACTCTCACATTGTAGAGAGATAATCTCCCCCTCCATCTGATCTCAAACACTTAACTTTCAAGTCTATTTTTGTTTCAACAACCACCTTGAAAGATTTGAAGTGCTCAAATACATTACTCTTCCTTGAACAATCATCAATAAACGTAACAAAGTATTTGCTATCACCAAGACATACACTATGTGTAGGTTTCCAAACATTTGTATGTGTAACATCAAGTATATTTTTCCTCACATCTCTATCATGTAAAAAGAGTTATCTTATCTGCTTACCAAACTGGCATGCTTCACACACTTTATGAAATTTTGCAACTCTAAAAGCATGCAACCTTGTAACCAATCCTTTGGACTGCATTAATTTTAGCCTTTGCACATTTGCATGTCCAATACGTTTATACCATAATTCAATGTCTGTAACCACTACTTTTCCTTTAGCATACATAGCAACATTCAATTGTAGGAATTCCAATATCTAAAGTGATCATGTGGCCAACTCTACTTCCTTTTGCGACCAACCTGCACTTATCAATAAAGTCTTCTACAAAACAACCTTTTGCATTAAATTGAACTTGCAAACCTTGCTCTACCATTTGGCCAGCAGACATTAAATTCTTTGTAATTGATGGCACATATAATACATGTGGCAAACTCTTTGTCTAGATATCATGTAGAGACAAGGGAACCTTTCCAATGTGTGAAATTGGGTGGCATGAATCATCAATTATCTGCATATAACTTGGATTTTGCAAGTCTTGTATCTGTCCAAACCATTCAACATGATTGGTCATATGATTAAATGCACCTAAATCAACAGACCATATTTAATCATGTGTTCCTTTTCCTATAACAACATTCATCATATGTTGCATAACAAACAGATGCTCATTTTTGTCTTCATTCTATCGCAAAGATGATGCATAGTTTCCTTGCTGCAATTTACCATTGCAAATATTATCCCTCTTAGCTTAACAATGGGTTGCAATATGACCTATTTTGCCACAATAATGGCAAATAATAGCTGAATTTGCAGAACCTTTGTTCTACCAACCACCGCTTCCTCTCGAGTTCCTCCCATCTCTAAAGTTTCCATGGCCTCCTGACATCTGCATTTCACCAAATTGTTGATTTAACCTGTTTTGTTGGTTATCACTAGCACGTCCCATACCATAGCCTCTCGAAGAAAATCTGCCATGAAATTGAGTAAAATTCTTATACATGTTCACCATTTCTTTCAAATGGGTCACCCTGCATATTGATCTCTTTGGTAATCATGAGAGAGACTAACTCATAAAAAACTGGAAATGGCCTCCGTACATATACAGAAGTGATAAATGATTTTCAAGCCTTCTTATTATTAAGGCCACTCAAAGTAGATGAAATCTAATCATCATCATCAAACATTGCATTAATCGTTGCTAAATCATCTGCAATGCTCCTCACCTTCAAAACATATTCATTGACAAACATTTTCTCTTTCTTCAATGTTTTCAACTCTTGCTTGAGTTGAATCTTTCCTGCCTTTGTATTTATTGAAAATATGTTCTCAAAAATTTTCCAAGTTGCATGTGAATTTTTTGTATTCCTAATATGTCCCAGCATAGTATTATCAATGACTGCAAATAGCCAATACATCATCTTTTTGTCTTTTGCATTCCATTATTTCCACACCTTTAATTCATTTGGAGTTGTAGGGATATTCAACTTTGGCTCCTTTTCTTCACTTGAAACCAACTCATAAAAGCCCTTTCCAATGGCAAAGAATAGTGTATTTCCACTATTCTATACCATTATCGAAAAAATGATACAAAATAGCAAACAAGTCTTTTGCAACCTTTCACAACAAGTGTACAACAATACACCAAGCAACCTTTTTTACTGATTGCTCGACAGTACATGTAATCTGCAATCTATTTATAGATAAAACTTATGTTTTCTTCATGGAAAACACCTTAAAAATTACATATTCAAAATCTGCAACTTGTGCATTCACTTTCTGTCGATACAACTGAAATCACAGGATACCTTGAAACTACTATCCACAACGTTGCAGCTCTAAAACAGGGCCTGAAATGGCCTCAAATGCCTAAAAAAATAGCAGGTTAGCCCTGAAGGGCCTATATGTAGAATACATGCATATACGTATTTCGTAATTGGGCGCTTACTGACGCTTCCCAACAGTCGATGACAATCCTTCCAATCTTGATCTATGCTCCTTTATGCTCCTGCATCATCACATGATCAAAATCTTTAATCTCAGCCCACTCCTTTCTCTCGTACATTAATCCATAGAAACACACAACAAGAGGAGAGAGGATAGAGTAGAGAGAAGGACTAAAATAAGAATTCTTCATTCAGTGCATCATTTTTTGATCAGTTTGTCACGTTGAAGGGTGAAGAAATTGAAGATCTCATGGCTCATAGCATTCCTATGATCTCCAACATGAAAATGATAAACAATTGCGAATTGGGAGGTGTCGAAAAAAACGGCAAACCCCCCCCCCCCCCCACATTTCATAATTCATTAATTTTCAATTCTCTCACTAGTTAAGCTTACTAAGCTTTAAACATAATAACTTGTTCAAATTTCCTCATGTTCACGCTTGGCATAAGTGGATTTTCCTCAAACGGAGGTTTGATAACAAACTCCGATTTGCAAAGGATTGGATGGCTAGCTTTGTGGTGTTGAAATCTATAAACCTAGCCTCCGTCATGCACTTTTCGGCTCTTGGATCACATAGCTGCTTTATAACGCCAAACTTTTCGAGGATTAAATGGGGGGCCAAACGGACTCCGATCGATGAACCGAGACTTGCATTGGGTTCTTGGCATCAAACTCCATCTAGGAAAACTCCAACTCATCGATCCACAATCGTTTCATTTTGCATGAAAATTTGGTCTTTTATGGCTTCCGAGCCACTTTTCTGCTTCAAAAGGGGCTCTAAAAATCTGCTCTCAAAGAACAATCACAATTAAAGGAGTCTAGGAAACAAACCAGGGAAAGGAAAAAGAAAAGAGCCAAACTCAAAGAGTGCTGATGAAGGAGTCCTCTAGCCAACCTTTTAGCAAATAGCAAAGCAATCAGGAGGGAGAAAAGAGCTAAACTCACAGAGTGCTAAGCAAGGAGCCCTCCAGTAAATTAGTTATAGTAATGAAAAAATTTGCAATAGTAGAATCATCGATTTGGAGAAGGTAAAAACCACAAAGAAAGTCACAACTACTTCATAAGGAGATAAGTTACATCGTGTGGAGTCTACCGCATGCCTACCACAGGAGCATAGAGTCAAGCTCACAAGAGTGTAATTTGATACTAAGTGTAGCAAGTCAATCTAACCACCTTGGAAATTTTGTGTGAAGAACTACATCAACATAAGGCAAAAGTACATCAAGGAAAGATGGAGCTCCATGTGCAATTAGATGATGCTTAGGAGACTTACATGAAATTCATAGTTTTGACTAATAAAAAAATATAGAATCTCCAAGCACAACTAAAAGAGTACGAACTAGCCTTAGAATCTTAGAGCCAAGATATGGAAGATATAGATCAAGGTCACAAACCTTATTGTCCAATTAGTGTAGGAGAAAGCCAAGACAACTCTAGACACTAGAGAACTCCATGATAATTAACAAGCCCAGGCATGGCTAAAGGCAACCTCCACAAGGTTGCAACACATGATTGAGACAAGTTTGATTGCAGCTATCAATCTAACAAAAAAAGACAAAAAAAAAAGACCATCAAATTAGAAACCAAGTTACACAAAGACACTCAACCTAAGGCACATGTTAACAATTAAAAATATGCGATCACTCAACAATAGGGGCTCTATAGAACTATCATTCAATAAAAAATTTGTCATCTCTAGTACCAAGGATGTAATTGATTTAAAGACACAATTGAGCTTGGCTATCACAAGATTGAGAAATCTAAATTTGGACCAAGAACTTGATCTTCTAATCTTAGCTCCAACGAGAGAAGCTCTCATACACCATCTGAGGGGCATAGGCTATGGAGATCAGAAGTTGGAAGTTTTATAACTTAATGAACCAAAGTTCTCTAGGCTAGAATAGTCTACTTCTGTAGGGCCTACTTAAATTATATCTTCCATTGCGAATCACATCAAGCCACTAAAACTCAATAAGATAGGGGAGGGCATACTTGATGTGCCTCAAGGATCACAATAGGTAATGGAGATGGCACCTAAAGTAAGGGAGAGCTACAGAAGGATGATCCATGCATTGTGGGCCCCCACTCAGAAGATGTGTAACCATCCTCTTGATTTTCAAGGGCATGCAAAATGGTGAGAGGATCTTGAAGAGCTAGTAAGAAAATATCAAGAAAAAAGGCCTGATTTGGTTATAGCTTTTAATTTTAAGATCTCATAAGAAGCAAGGTTCTAGAAGTTTCTATCTTGAGCATAGTATAAACATTAATCAAATTAGGGAGAGTATTGCCAAGAGATGGAAAGAGAAACAAGCACAAATGTACTACATGCAACTTGCCAACTTTAGGAAGGAAAGCTTATAAATGACTATTTGTGCCATTGAAGCCTTGTGAAGTCTGAAAGCTCCAACTACAATGGAGGTATGTTATCGTGGAGTCAAATGACAGTACAAGATTAGCATTTTTCTACTCACAGTTTTGTGAAAGGCTAGTGTATGTAACTGACCTTATCCCAAGCAACATAGAATCTATAATTCACAATTCCATGGTCAAAATAACTTTCCTAGAATCCTCACCATCAATGCTACAATAGTATATGTTCTAACAATGGGACCTTTGACTCTCCTTTAACAGATGATAAATTGTATATGTTCTAACCATGGGACCTTTGACTCTCCTTTAACACATTCCTCATGAACTTCACCAACTTCTCCAATCCCACCTTCATATAACTACTTGTTTTATATGTAACTACCTTCAGCTCTTGGTCAAGTTGCTACAACAAGTGCTCACATCATATAAGGAGGGATTGCATGTTTGTGTTTTCTATCAATTGTTAGTTTTTTTTCACAAGGATAACTACAATGGAAAAATTAAGAAGTAATGGGAGATATGCAACAAAAAAGTAAGAATTGATAGATGATGGGCATGTAAAAGTTAAAGTTAAAAAATTAGCAAAAATCAAAAGTGGTTGCCTGAAAGTACATTGACCATGTCAAAGTGGTAAAAAGTAAATCGAAGAGTAAAAGTGCATCTCAAAAGGCAAGAAAGCCAAAAATGGCATGAAGACGTAAAGCATCCCAAGACAAATCATGAAATGTAATTCAATACCTAGGAAACTTGGATATTTATTAGAAAATCATTCTTGAGCACATGCTTACTTCCATTCGAATTGTATTTTAATATTGTACACACATGAATATACTATGCATATATAAGCTACTGTAAGTGACATGCCAATTGGCCAAAAACCCAAGGTTGCAATTGATAGAATGACTTGGCAAGGTATCAAGAGAGAGAGGCTACCCAACTATAAAATATTTAAATCATATTTAAGATGGAAAAAATTGAATTGAAATCATTCTAATGGTTGCAAACTCAACATGGCTTATGCTTCTCTACATTCCATCTTCTATGTGCTTTACTATGAGCTATCCATTCAGAGAAACATATGCCATTGCCTCTTGGATTGATTGAATGATCCATTATCTCTTTCATTTAAAGGCTCGCTTGTCTTTCTTGCATCCTTTTATTGCTTTTGTAAGTGTTAAGAGTGAGAGAAGGGAAGGGACCGAGGTGCTAACAACGAGATAAAATAAAGAGAAAAAAAGACCGAGGGAGAGTGAGTGAGTGAATGAGTGAGTGGACTTGTTTTGACTTGAAGGAACATGCAGAGGATGTCGATTTCTTGTGTGTGAGGGATATGCATCAAGAAGAATGGAGCTACAAAGAAAAGTGACAACACGATTGATAGAGCATAGAACTCATTGATGGCTTCTAGACTATAATGCAATATATTCTTTGCTCATCTATTTTCTTTGTAGTAGTTTCCATAAGTCGAGCTCGAAAGGAGAGTGTAAAGAAGCTAATTTCCACATGAAACAATTAAACTAGAAATACAAAGAAATAGTCTAATTTGCCAAGAAACCATAGCCAAGGTGGTTAGGCTGAAATGATATTACCATTAATGGCTGAGAATCAATTGGTGAGAGGCTACAACATGGTATGCACCCCAAGCTATGTCCTCAAAGCTGAATTTGGGACAAGATACAAGGATGAGTACAAGGATAGCTTGAAATAGATGAAATCATATTGAAATAAAACTCGATGCTGAAGAAGACCAAATAAGTTGATGAAAAAGGACCATGTAAGTGGAACATACTATTGTAGATTGTCCAAAACAGTCTGCAATACAAATTTGGCCATATCTTAAAGTAGAAGTGTCCAATTTCCATGTGCAAGCTATAGAAATGTAGAGGACAATATGTAGTATCTAGCCATGCCATCAAAAGTGAATTTTGATGAAGATAAAACAATTAATTTCAATATATAAAATTATTACAACAAGCTGGTTATTTTTCAGTGAGTGAACTATCCTCTTGAAGAAGCCATGGAAATTGTTCCAAATACAAAGCATGTTGCCAAGAAGACTCTTCCATAGGCAAACCCTTCCACTTTATAAGATACTCCAAAAGAACTTGGTTCCTTAGAGCCTTCTTTTGCTTACCAATAATCTTTTTAGGTTCATAAGTTATCAAACCATCTTCATCAAGGGGAGGTAGTTCTTCAAGAACTTGGATTTCAGGGCCAACATACTTCTTGAGCTGAGATACATGAAAGACATTGTGGATACGTGTAGTTGAAGGTAAATCAAGTTGATAGGCAAGATATCCAACTCGCTTAATTATTTAGTATGGACCATAATACCTATGAGCAAGTTTATTATGTCCTCCTTTAAGAGAAGCATAACGGGATTTTGGAACCTTCAAGAAAACCCATTCACCTTTGTCAAACTCCGCATGTCTTCTTTTCTCATCCACATAGGTCTTCATTGCCTTTTGAGCTTTTCCAATGTTATTCTTTCATTGCTTTATAAGAGCCTTCATCTTCTCTAACTCTTCACGAGGATTAGGATTCACACCATCATGAAACAATGTAGAAGGCACTTGAACCTTATACCCATATAATGCTTCAAAAGGAGACATTCCAATGCTCATGTGATGAGCATGCAGAAGGCACTTGAACCTTATACCCATATAATGCTTCAAAAGGAGACATTCCAATACTCATGTGATGAGCATTATTATAACGAAATTCCGCAAGATGAAGCCAATGGTCCCATGCGTTGTGTATCATGGAAAAAATGACACAAGTAAACCGTTAACCATTTGTTGAACCTTCTGATTTGCCCGTCCGTTTTTGGATAATAAGCCATACTAGGAGTCAAAATAGTCCCCATAGAAGAGAACAAACTCCTCCAAAAGCTGCCCATAAATTTAGTGTCATGATCGGACACAATCTTTATTGGCATTCCATGAAGCTTAAAGACACATTCCATAAACTGATCACCCACTTGCTTTGCTATAAATTGAGCCTTGGTTGGAATGAAGTGGGTTGATTTAGTCAATTGGTCCACCACCACATAAATGCTATTCCACTCTTGTTTTGTTGTAGGCAATACTGCTATAAAATTCATGCTAATATCAATCCACTTCCCATGAGGAATAGGTAGTGGGTGAAGCAAACCATACGGTAGAAGTGTGGAATCCTTATTTTGTTGTCACATGGAAGACAAATCATGACATAGTCTTTAACATCTCTCCAAATACCCTTCCAATAAAATCTTTTATGGATATTATCAAATGTTTTGAACAAACCATGATGTCATCTCTTTCCTTCATTTGAATTTGATGATAACCTTAACAAAGATCTATTTTGGTAAAGAACTTTGCTCATTTAACTTCATCCAAAAGATCATCAATTCGGAGAATAGGATACCTATCATTGACTTGTTCAAATCCCTATAATCAATGCACATACAAAATGATCCAGCCTTCTTCTTGACTAAGAGCATGGGAGAGGCAATCAGTAATTGACTTGGCTAAATTAAACCCATTTGCAACAATTCTTTGACTTGTCACTCCACCTCTTTGCTCTCAAACTTGGACAAGCAATAGGGAGGTTTGTTGATGGGCTTTCTGTTGGGCAACAAGTCGATAGGATAGTCAACCTCTCGTTTTGGAGGCAAAGATGATGGTGGTTGAAATAAATCCTTGTATTTATCCAATAGCTCTTCCAATCTTGGATCCCTTTTCTTTGTAGAAGAAGATGGCTAATTTGGTGGCTGCTCTTCATCCACTTTCGCAAGCAAAAGAGTGAAGATGTATGACTTGGCATTGATTTCCTTCCATAATTTCGTTCTATATGTTTGTAGTCTATGCCTTTCAATTCTATGTGCTTCCTTGTCAATTAAATTCTATTTTCATTTGTTCCAAGTCTAAAGTAAAATTTTCAAGGGTTTTTAGCTAATTATAACTGATAATAATGTCAATAGGCCCCATATCCAAAGTGATCAGATCCACTTGTATTGTGCAAGAGGACGATAGTTCAATTAAAGTACATGGACACACTTCTTTACTAGACTCATATGCACCATTGGAAACTTGTATCTACTATAAGGATGATTCCATGTCAATGGGTAGCAACTTGAGTCCATTCAAAGATTTGGTATTAATGAAGCTATAAGTGCTACCCTTATCTACTAAAATGTCAGCAACCTTGCCATTAATGATACCTTTGAGTCTAAGTGTACTTTCCCCTTTACATCCCATCCATGCATCATGTGAAATAGCACAGAAGGAAGAATGAGAATCATGAGCGTCACTTGGATCAAATGGAAACCCATTCATGGGATCATAGAATCCTACATTAGTGGCATCCTCTTCTTTATGAAGTTCTTCAACCATTGGATAAGCATCAACATGTAGTAAATTTCCCTCTTGTTCCTCTTCATCTTCAAATTCCACATCTTGAGTGATTACCATATTGATTTTAGAATGCTTGGCTTTGCACTTCAGCTTATGGCCTTGTGACCACTTCTCCCCCATTTGAAACATAACCCTTTGGGATGCATTTTCCTAAGCTTGTCTTAAGGAAGTAAGTTGTTGTTAGAACTGTTTTGTGATAATTTAGGAGTACTTTCAACTCTTGAAAATTTTCTTCTTGTCTTGGCCACATTTCTAAAAAAAATTCCCTATTTCTGTGCATAAATTCCACCATGTTTAAAGGCATAAATAGTAGGGAAATTTTGACACTTTACTGATATAACTATTATGATTGTTATAACCCCGTTTTCTTGATTTAAAGTCTCTTGATTGGCTGAAAACTTGTCCATTTTGTAGGTCACTTGGAAAAATTATTGCCCAAACTCCTTTGCTGGAAATTTTCTACATCTCTCTTGTACTTCAAAGAATATCTTTCAGTCGATTGTATGGCCTCATGTAAAGTTTTTGGTTATTGGGCTCCCATCTCTGATGATAGGGTGGGGTCAAGACCAAAAGTATATTTATTCAGCTTAGAAAAATCTAAAATGCTTTCAACATACATGGAGAGATTTAAGTAGGTGTTGGAGTAGTCTCTAACAAACATTCCTCTTTGAGCACATGCATACCATCTTCTTTGAAGCCTTTCTTTTTCCAAAGGGAAAAGAAAAAATCAATCATTGCTTTCTTGAACTCCTCCCAAGTGAGAAAATCTTGCTTGATCTTGTGCATGTAATGCCACCAAGTATGGGCGTAACCTTCAAGATGAAGAGCCACAAAATAAATCTTATCTTCTTCACTTTGAGGATAAAGGATGAAGTACAATTCAAGCTTGTTAATCCATTCCTCCCATTTCGAAGGTGAAGCATTATCCCCTTTGAAATTAGTGATATTGACATTTTCCTTATACTCCTTTTCATTATAAGATGGTTGTCCATAAGAATATTACTTCCATGAATCTTTGTTCCAAGAGTGTTGCATAAAAGTAGGTGCCCCAAAACCATGAGATGAGGGTTGACCATTTGAAACATGCTCTTTATTTGAGAGATCATGGGTTGATCTTCTCCCATCATTTCTTCCACCTTCATGAACTTGATTGTCAACTACATTTCCTTTTTTCACATTAGAGGTTTGATGCTAAAAAGACTTGTACAAGAGGTCACATCCATGATAATCATCATTCCATTGATTGTTATCTTGTTCCCCTTCATGTCTAAGACTATCTTTTGGGCTACTGAATTGAGGCCTTGTGGTATGAAGGCCATGGATTTGTGAAGGGCGATGATTACCCCTCACTCTTGATGGTTCTCCTCTTTCAAAAGTATGCATAGTTGGCTAAGAAATTTCTTTGTTTGGATGGGATAAATTATCAACAAGAGGGGTTGCATGTGGACCTTCAATAGTTTTATGGGTAAAATGAGTTTTTGAAATAAAGATTTGTTGCTTTGCTGTTGCAGAGCAAATCGGTGATATCCTTATTTGCTCGTGCCATCCCTTGCAATAAATCTTGATTCATATGTATTAAGCCTTCATTCAATGTCTTCAAATCCTTGGAAGCACCTTCATTCATATGTCCCAACTCTTTAGATACTAATAAGTAATCATTCATTGCATGTACTTCATGTGTGTCCTCCATTTTTTGGTGTGTGCTTACATATAAGCAACTCCAATGCTTAAGCCTTTATCTATTTGCTCAAACTTATTGGATTCATTTGTGTAATTTTAATATTGTTGGAAGTTTCTGACACCCTCATTCAATGCTTCTATAATAGGGCCTTTCTTATTATTCCTGGCCATTAGAAAACAATGTTGTAGTAGTAGGAAGTTTGTCAATAAATCCCTTATTTCTCTCTGAATATATCTCCAATCACAATGTTTAATAACTCAATCGAAAGCTTATTATATGGAAATATACTAGATTTGAAAATATTTCAACTTGGTTTGAAGACTTTAGGTGAAACAATGATAAAGAATGTCACCCTGCATGTTGTCTGGGTGCTATCTCATTGTACCTACTGTCAATAGATCAGCAAAATAGCTTGAGCTCCCGATATCAAATCGACAAATTTTTTTATTCAAATCAAAGCTTACAATGCCCTCTAGCAATGAAGCTATCAAGTTCTCAATATGAATCAATATATAATTTTTTGTAATAGGATCTTCAATGTTGAACAGAAGTTTCCTGCACCCTGTCCACAACCTGTAAGTGCCCTGTTTGATCCTATGTGAGTTTCTTGAGTGAGAATAACCCTTGTAAACCTCTATAGTAATCTAAACGGGGTTATGGGACACCTGTAAGGCTCAAGAATGACTTGTAGAATGGTAGGTACTTGCTATATAAACTTGTGAAATTGTGACCACCTGTAGGTATCTAGGGAATAAGAGATGTCGTGCACCTCTTCCAATATTATACCAATGGAATTTCAACCATCTGTAGCTCCTTGAATAGGACTGATCACTATTATGCTACTATCAAACTCTGAAAATGTGCATGTACCTACACCTAAACTTGAAAATTGCATAGGCTCCGAGACTTGAGGGGTGTGCAAAGTTCCTCCTCAATCTAGGTTGTGCACCCCTTCAAAGTCATAATCAGGGAAGGAGGGTCACCTCACTATTGTCTTCCTAACTCACCTGGCATCTTCTTTTCCTCACGAGAATTAACATGTCAAGTACATTCTAATGGCTAATCAAACAAGGATGCTATGCGTTGACTGAAAAAGCCTTTGGATTTCATGAATGCAAGTGGGTATTAGGAAATGACTTAATTGAAAGGGTTAGGGATAGGGCATTACCTTTTTGTAGTGACTCGTTACTTTTACAAATATCCCACTTCCTATTTTTATCATTATTTTAGTCCTATAGCATCAATTTCAATAATCCAATCAAATTCCAAGTTTGGTATGTAGTGAATAGCATTTATGCAATCAATTTGGTATCAATTTATGAATGGGAAAGAAAAAGAATTCATAAAGCAATTACAATCAGTGCTAGGTTGAATTCTACATGATTCTCTCTTTATCAACAGTAGGACTGCTTCAACAATTGGATGAAAAGAGAGATTTAACTGAAAGCAATAGAATTACCTCTTAATGTTGATGAAGAGTAGTAGATGAACCACAAGCAATAAATACTCAACACAATCCATGATCAATGGATCAATATTGAAGAGCATAAACCCAACTTCAAGAAGAATTTGTCCCATGATGATTGCTTCCATGTAACTTCGGTTCCCAATCATAAGGATTGCTCCAATGCATCAAGAGAATCCAATGCTTGAGTAGAAGTCCACAATGATTTGTTGGAGAATATTCTTTGATACTTGAAGAATCCAAATTCTTGATAGAATCAAGAATTTCAGGAATTTTCAGACATTACCATGTTCAAGAGGCTGAAAACTCTTTCAATCTTGATGGAATGCTTCAATGTAAGCCAATCCTTGGTAGAATAGCTTCAATCTAACCTTCCCAGGGTTGTAGACAGCAAAAGCCCCATGGATTGAAGCCTCAAGAAAGTAAAAATTGATAAAGATTGATGGCTGCCCTATTTTTCCCCAATTGAGATGGGGAAAATGCTTCCAATCTTGCTTTAAAGTAAAAATTGATAAAGATTGATGGCAGCCCTAATTTGCCCCAATTGAGATGGGGAAAAAGCTTCCAATCCTTGGTAGAATAGCTTCAATCTAACCTTCCCAAGGTTGTAGACAACAAAAGCCCCATGGATTGAAGCCTCAAGAAAGTAAAAATTCATAAAGATTGATGGCTGCCCTATTTTGCCCCAATTGAAATGGGAAAAATGCTTCCAATCTTGCTTTAAAGCTTCAATGTATGCTCAATGTTGGTTGAAGATGCTTTCCTTTCACTTCTTGAAGCTAAAAGGCACCAAGATTGACTCAAAACTTCAAAAAATATCTAAAATTTTCATGTTGTCTAGGTTCAACCATAGCTAGAGTTATGATGATCTCTCCCATGTATGTACCGTGTATATGCATTTGCGAACTTTAAACAATATTATCCTCGGTAAAGATTAATCAAAGACTCATCGATGCTCAATACTTTAGTGTCCCATATGTTGCTTGTGCTATGCATGGATTCATCACATAGTAACTAGGTGCAATTTAACTCCCTTTGATACAAGTACTTCACAAACTTCATCTTTGAATATTTGAGATGTGATTTATCCTTTTCAATGACCTATTCTAGCACCATAAGGTACGGAGCCTAATGTATCTCTTGTGAGCATTAAAACAAGCATCTATCAATTTGAAAATACATTACTTACGATCGGTACCGCAATTGGATTGACAGTGATGCCTTCACCCGAAGTTCTGTTGTTGGTTGTAGGATTGTCATGTGCACGCGAATTCTTCGCTTGGAGGCCATCATCCGCAAGTAGAATCAAGAGATTAAGAAGGCGGAATAGATTCGAGATGGGAGAGCATAAGAGAATATGGTTAAATCGAGGATCAAGATAGAGGGGAATTGTGCAGCCTCTTGGGGTAACTCTTCTCTCTCTCTCTCTCTCTCTCTCTCTCTCTCTCTCTCTCTCTCTCTCTCAAGATCTCTCTCACAATATCTTGGAGGGGTATACTCTCTCTCTCCCTCTCTCTTGCAACCTTTTGGGGTCTCCTTATGCTCCCTTGTGCCTCCCCATGCCTCATATTTATAATGAATTAGAGAGGAGGGGATAAGTCTGAGAACAAGAGTGGAGGGGCTCTTAGAAGACTTAGCGATTTGATGCTCATATCATAAATCTGATGGTTGCATTGGCTCCAAAAGGGGGGTAAAACCCCAAGACACTTGCTTAGAAAGCTCTTAGTTCACTCCTTCTTATTTTCTCTATTCGAAGTGCTGCCTACAGGCTGTCTGGTGTATTGCTGTGCACTACAGGTCGAGAGTTGCAGAAGATTTGCTTGCTGTTTGGTATTAGTTTTGTGATAATGGCAAAGAACAGTGGAAGACCATCATTGAGAAGCTCGACAAGAACAACTACCCTTCATGGAAGTTCCGTGTCACGAATTTCCTTATTGGAAAAGGCCTCTACGAGTTTGTTTCAGGTGAAGAAAAGGAGCTGGAGGTGAGTGATCCTCCAACTGCAGAAGAGACAAAGGCACGGAAGGAATGGAATGCAAAATACAAGAAGGTAATGTATTGGTTGTCTGCAGTAATTGACAATGATATGCTGGGACACATTAGAAATGCAGAGAATTCATATGCAGCTTGGAGCATACTTGAAAGTATGTTTTCTGTAAATACAAAGGCATGAAAGATTCAACTCAAGCAAGAGTTGAATACATTGAAGAAAGGGAAGATGTCTATCAATGAGTATGCACTGAAGGTAAGAAGCATTGCAAATGCATTGGCAACGATTGATGCAATGCCTGATGATGATGATTTGGTGTCGTCTACCTTGGGTGGACTTAACAATGAAAAGGCTTGGAAGTCTTTTGTAACTTCTGTATATGTTAGAAAGCCATTTCAATATTTCGATGAGTTGGTATCCCTTATGATCACTGAAGAGATCAACATGTAGAGTGAGACATCTGAAAGAAGTGGTGAACACGTCCAGGCTTTCTACTCCAGTTTAGGAAGGGGATGTGGCAGGTTCTCTTCAAGAGGCCGAGGTACAGGACGTGGTAGTGACAACCAACAAAACAGATTGAATCAGCAATTTGGCGATATGCAGGTTTTAGGAGATCATGGTAACTTTAGAGGCAGGGGGAGCTTTAGAGGAAGAGGTGGATGGCAAAATAGAGGCTCTAACAATTCTGGTATTGTGTGTCACTATTGTGGCAAAACAGGTCATATTGCAGCCCAATGTTATGCTAAGAAAGATGATATTTGGAGTGGTAAGTTGCAGCAAGGAAACTATGCATCGTCTTCACGATAGAATGAAGACAAAAATGAACGTTTGTGTGTTATGCAGCATATGCTGAATGCTGTTACAGGAAAGGGAACACATGAAGATGTTTGGTATGTTGATTCAGGTGCATCCAATCATATGACTAGCCATGCAGAATGGTTTGAAGAGATGCAGGATTTGCAAAATGTAGGTTACGTGCAGACGGGTGATGATTCATGCCACCCAATTTCACACATTGAAAAAGTTCCCTTGTCCTTGCATGATGGTAAGACAAAGAGTCTTTCAGATGTATTAGATGTGCCATCTATTACAAAGAACTTGGTGTCAGTCGGTCAAATGGTAGAGCAAGGGCTACAAGTCAGTCAGTCAAATGGTAGAGCAAGGGCTACAAGTCAGTCGGTCAAATGGTAGAGCAAGGGCTACAAGTCAATTTTAATGCAAAGGGCTGCTTTGTAGAAGACTTCAATGATAAGTGCAAGTTGGTAGCAAAGGGAAGTAGAGTTGGACGTATGTTTACTCTGGATGCTGGAATTCCTACTATGAATGCTGCTATGTATGCCAAAGGAAAAGGTGTTGTTGCAGACATTGAAATTTGGCACAAACGCATTGGATATGCAAATGTACAGAGGCTGAAATTAATGCAATCCAAAGGGTTGATTACAGGTTTGCCTACATTTAGAGTTGTAAAATTTCAGAAGGTATGTGAAGCATGTCAGTTTGGTAAGCAGGCAAGACAACCCTTTTCACATGACAGAGATGTAAGCAGAAATATCCTTGATGTTGTGCATACAGACATTTGGGAGCCTACACAAAATGTATCTCTTGGAGGTAGTTCATACTTTGTCACATTCATTGATGATTGTTCTAGAAAGCTGTGGGTATATTTTATGAAGGAAAAGATTGAAGCTTTTGAGCACTTTAGAACTTTCAAGGCTGCAGTTGAAAGAGAAACAGGCTTGAAAGTAAAGTGCTTGAGGTCAGATGGAGGGGGAGAGTACCTCTCAAATGAGTTCAGTGATTTTCTGAGGTCTCATGGGATAAAGAGACAATTCACATGCAGGTATACCCCACAGCAAAATGGGGTTGCAGAAAGGAAAAACAGGCATATTGCAGAAGTTGCACGCGCCTTGATGGCTAAAAAGAATATGCCTAAGCATTTTTTGTCTGAGGTTGTTCATACTACTATTTATATTATGAACAGAACTCCCGCAGCTGCAGTTCATGGTATGACCCCCGAAGAATGTTTTACAGGTAAGAAGCCTGATGTTTCACAAGTGTCAATTGATGCAGTTCTTGATGGAGACTCCAGTGGCTCAGAGAGCTTGGATGATGAGCTTGGCATTCCTTCAGTGATGAGGACTCCAGGTGTGCAGAGAGTACGCATTAATGTAAAGACTCCATTGAGTGATCCAGTGGTACGCAGGTCTAGCAGGGTGAGATACCCTGTTAAAAGATTTGGTTTTGAAGGCTATGCAGCTCACCATTATGCTTATATGGTGAAACTAGTTGAGGATGTTGAGCCCACATGTTTTGAGGAGGCTGTTGGTCATGCTCATTGGGATGCAGCAATGGATGAGGAGATGGCTGCATTAGAGGCCAATAAGACTTGGGATCTAGTATCATTGCCGAAGGGAAAGAAAGCTATTGGATGTAAGTGGGTTTATAAGATTAAGCACAATGCAGATGGTTCTATTAGCAGGTACAAAGCTAGGCTGGTTGCAAAAGGCTATGCCCAAACATATGGTATAGATTATGATGAAACCTTCAGTCCAGTTGCTAGGATGGCAACTGTCAGATGTGTGATTGCTTTGGCAGCAGCCAAAGGTTGGAGGTTGCAACAAATGGATGTAAAGAATGCATTCTTGCATGGTGATTTGCAAGAAGAAGTGTATATGGATCAGCAAGTAGGTTATGAAGATTTAGAGCATCCCACATATGTGTGCAGGTTGAAGAAGGCATTCTATGGGCTCAAGCAAGCACCTAGAGCATGGTCTGACAAGATCAGAGAGTATCTTGTCAATATTGTCTTTTATGTTTCTGATGCTGATCACTCACTTTATGTGAGAAATGGAGATGCAGGTTTGGTCATCATAGTCATCTATGTGGATGACTTGATTATTACAGGTGATAGTGATAGTGGGATTGCTGAAGTCAAGGGCTATTTGAAGAAGAAGTTTGAGATGAAGGATTTAGGTAAGCTGAGGTACTTCCTTGGCATTGAGGTGATCATGTGTGATGATGGTATATGACTTTCCCAAAGACAGTATGGCTTGGATATGTTGTCCAAGTATGGTATGACTGCATGCAAACCACTTTCAGTCCCGTTGGAGCAGAATGTAAAGTTGAGTGTTGATGTTGGGGATGAGATAGAAGACCCTACTATGTTCAGGAGGATAGTGGGGAGTTTGATTTACATGACCATTACAAGGCCAGACTTGAGCTACGCTGTTGGTCTTGTGAGTCAGTTTATGCAAGTACCTAGAAAGCCACATTTGGATGTAGTCAGACGCATATTGAGATATGTGAAGTCCACATTACATTATGGACTTTTCTATGAGACAGGTACAGATGTACAGGTGTTTGGATACACAGATGCAGATTGGGCTTGTAGTATGTCTGATAGAAGATCTACCAGCGGATACATGTTCTCTCTTGGTAGTGTAGCAGTTGCATGGAGCAGCAAAAAGCAATCTACAATTTCTTTGTCGAGTACAGAGGCTGAGTATAGAGGTGCTGTTGCTGCAGCATGTGAGGTAGTATGGCTGCAAAAGCTATTGGCTGATTTGGATGTGCAGGTGGAAGGTCCAATTGTCATTTATTGTGACAACATGAGCAGTATACAGTTAGCTAGGAACCCTGTGTTCCATGCCAGGACAAAACATATTGAGGTTCACTACCACTTTGTGAGAGAGAAGGTACTAGCAGGTGAGATTGACTTGGTGTATGTCAGCACACAAGATCAAATAGCTAACATCTTCATGAAGGCATTGGGTACAGAGAAGCTTCAAAAGTTTCGAAGCTTACTTGGAGTTGCAGAGATGCAATTGAGCTTGAGGGGGAGTGTTGAGATGACAAGCTCAACACATGCGGACATTGATGATGGACCGCCTGGTTAGATGGGTCCACACGTCTACACTTAGCACGTCGGTGGTCATTATGACTCTCACATGGCCACTAACTCATTACTTATTATATTCAGGTTATTACACCTATTTACAGCTGGCATAGTTATAGCGCCAGTTGACTAGTGTAGTCGGTTATGCATTGTTTGACTTAGTAGGCCACTTTCCTTTTATGTTGTATCTAATCTATACTTTGTGTACATTGTAAAGAGTGTGGAAGCAGAAGAAGAAATCAGCAAGAAAACGTTTTGGCCTCCATCTCTCTTCTTATCTCTTGAGTGAGCTTCTCCTTGTGCATTCTGTGTGTGTTCGGCGCATCATCTTGTGCAACTCCCCCCACCACGCGATTCTTGACATCTCCCCCTCCCCCCCCCCACCCACAAGAATCTAATATTTTTGGACCATTCAAACTATACACATTAATATTAGTGATTAATATGGCTCATAAGTCCCGTTCACATTGTACTTTTTGTGAAGGGTGGCTACGGTCCTTATCAATCTGAGAAAAATGTCAGATTTATGACTCTCGATTTTTTTAAATATATTTATAATTGAATGAAAATTATTAGCTATTAATGTTAGTCAATTTTTACCTTAGTTAGCCTTTAGTTAGTAATCTTACTAACTTATTAATTGACTAACTAACTTTCGAACTAACCAACTAGCTTTTATTGTGTGGAAATATTACATGAGTCATTGTATGCATGAAAGATAATTAAAAGTGAATTGATTTGGAGCTGAATTTTTTAAAAAAATATTTGATTGTATATAGACTTGATTTGATTTTTTGAACTACATGCCCATGGATTCATGCCTACAAGTGTAAGGGAATTGTTAAGAGTATTGTTGACAAAGCATGGATGAGCTATATTACACCAAAGACTCTAATAAAATATATTGATAATCTACTAGAACTTTTTGCAAAGTATGATTCTAAGTGGTTTTGAAGCAAGACTGATCATAAAGCATGTACTGAAACAAACTAGTTAATCTACGCGAGCAACTAGCTAGTTGCTTGGCAAGTGTGGTCTCTCAGTAGATCTTGAGTAGCTCCTACTACAATTGTACTATATATATAGTTTGGAAAGTATTAGATTGAGTTATGTACACTTTGTATTTCAATTTCTCTCTACAAATGTCCTACATTTCAAACTTAGTTTGATCACTTGCAGCATCACCCAGTCATGCATACTTGACTCACAAAATAGAACAAAAACGTTTGATCAGTTTGAGTCGTATATCCAATTGCATGCACTATTGGGTTCTATAGGACACTAGTGAGCTAGTCGGGGAGACCAATAGTACATCATTTGACTATATTTGGGTTCCTCATCCACCTTAGATAAAAAATTGTAGGGTTTGGCATAGAAATTGTATATTTTAGACCAACCATGGCCTTTCCATACTTTCAAAAACCTCAACAACCATGATTGGTGGTTTAGTAGTTAACCATTAGACTAATCTAGGTCATTGGCTTGACCTTTCATCAAAGTGAATTGCTAATTATTATTGAGATTGTCTAAGGAATGAAATACCTTAAACATAGAAGGAGAGTGCTTATTGCTATTGGAAGAGTGAACTAATAGCCCAGACTAATAGACCGTGTTTAGAATTTGCTAGATCTTGTTGTTTGAGCGAGTATAGGACCATCCACCTAATGCCCTAACCACTTGAGAGACATATCGCAGACTACTAAAGTGGTGTCATATAAGTTGTGTATAGTCTCCATATCAATCCTTGCTTAATTAAGAGTGATGTGCACTGGTCTCCTTAGCATATGCTTGCACAAACCTTGTGCTTTCTCATCCATATTCTTAGATTTGTGGAGGGATCCTTAGACTTGAGGGAGCCCTTTGTTGATTTTTTTCGTGTTGGAAGTGGTCATATCATAGGCTTACAAGCACCCACAACCTAATTTATGGGCACTCTCTTTATTCTTTATTTCGTATTTAGCCAACCTATTGTGTGGTAGGACAAGTCCTTTATTTTTGTCTATAAAAGGAGGGAGTGAGGCCACAGTTCATTATCACATTTGTACTTTCAAATTCTTGTTGTGGAGAGAGGGAGCTTTTGGAGTGTGAGCCAATGCTCAACCATTATACTCTTGTCATAGTGGATTCCTATTATTTACTCGTTACATATTGTGCATTATTCTTTCATGGATATTATGTCTTTCATTATTTCGTAATGTGTTTTGCTCTTCTAAAATGGTATCACAGGTTAAGGTTTCTTGATTGATATGTTTTCATGCTTGTTGATCTTGTGTGACATGAGAATGTCCTTGTGTTATGCATACATATGTATGTCTTGTGTTTGGGTTATGTTGGGTGATTGCTACTCTTGACTACATGTCATGACATCGAATGTTGCCATTGCAATGGCAGTGGTAACATCTCTTTGCCCTATTGCACATTTGCTTGTGTTTTGACTATCCTTGCATTCACTATCTGACATGCTGTGTCATCGTGCAATTTGACAGAAATAGTTGCTTTGCATGGGTGCATGTATGACATATGATGCCCTCTTTTCTACATTCTCTCGGTTTACGTCGCACTACTCTAACTTGCAGTGATTGGTCTCTGTGTTCGACATGATAGTATTGGCATCATCTTGTACATTTTGTTGAGCCATCACCCATTTAACATCCTTTGATTGACTTAGTCTACCATAAGGTCCACTTGCCTAACGTCCCAAAGGTTAGCCCACCACATGCTTCAATCTGTTGACGTTCCAACATTGATGTTCTTGAGATGCTTTTTTTTTTCTTGTTGGCAATTATGACATACTGCTATTCCGTGTATTGTTGCTCTTGGGCATGCATTGTTATGTTGTTGGCGTTTCATTATCTAGGTTGATCTTTGGTTGGAAACATCTCGCATATCCCTGGCTTGCAATGTCTCATGTATCTCTAGCTAGCACCGCATGTGGTCATTTTGCTAATGCTCATTCGTATCGAATGCTTTTAACTGTCATTACTAGTCATTCATATGCTCTTCCCATCGTTTGTGATTGTGTCTATGTTTGTACAAGTTCATGTATTATCAATTGAGGCTTTGTAGGCTAATCACATTTTATTTGCTACTTTCTCCTAAACCAAGGTAATGTGTAAGTAATTTTTCATTCTCATTTCATTTCATTATGATCCTATTGGTTCCCTTGTATTTGTGAGATTCGTCATTCCTAACATACCTCATGGAGCTATGATTAAGTGTTTGTATGCTCACCAATTCCGTTCAAACAAGATGTTGGATTGCTCCATCCTTTGGAGGATTCTTTACTTTCATCACAATGTAATAACACAATGGTCATGCATATGAAGGAGAAGAGAGAGAATGGTATGGCATAGCATCAAACTTGTAGAGAAGGATGAGGCAAAAGACATGCTACTTTGTGCCATGGATATCATGGTTATACTCGGTAAAGCACAAGACTGTGTACATGTGTATATTATCTTACCTCACTCGAGGCCTAGCGATGGCTCAAATGGATGGTTCTTCTTGACTCTAGTGATATTGCACGCCCTCACATGCTCCTAGCTAGAAGAGGCAAGTGTGAGGATGTAGAGTGAGCATGCTAATACTCTTTAATATTTGGTGGATTTGACGCATGTCATCGAGTTCACATCTTCAAGATATCCACCTTAAAAGGATCCTCTTTCTCATAAGGAAAATGTCGTAATATAAACATCAACATACTAAGTTTTTGTCTATGGAAAACTTCAACATAACTAGCCTTTGAAGAAACATGTCAACTTATAAAAAGGTTTGGTTAGGTTGGTAAGGTTAGACTTTGGCATTTTCTCACATGCATTATTTTGTTGCAATTACTCTAATTATCCCAAATTAGGTTAGAGTTTAAGAACACATTGTCCATCTCACCTATGATCATGCCAAATTGAGGTTAAAGATACCAAGGTGTTGTAATGGAAAATGGGATAGTGATCAAAACCCTGAGAAAAATAGGTTGCTTTCTCAAAGTATATGTGTTTTAGTCCACTTTCTTTGACATCAAGGAGTACCAAAACATAATTAGCTACAAAGGTACCTAGTTAATTTACTGTGAATCCCACAAGTTTTACAAAATTTGATTTCGACCAATTTAGGATTTTCCATAATAACACATATATCCTCTTTAAACGCCAAAGCATTCAGTCAAATAGATAATCTAGATGACAAACCAATCTTCGCAAAGGCACCTACCTAGTCTTGAGTATTTCAAGCTATGCTATTTTTTTTCACGTTTTTCATGGGTAACTACCCTCTAAGGAGGAGGTTTCATAACGGGTCAAATGAAAATTGATTGGAAAGGGCTTAGTTGATGTGCCTCAAAGACAATGCAAAGAAGACACATCAAGTATGAAGCATGGGATAAGAAAACAAATCCTTGCATGTGGTAGCTCACTAATGTCCAAGATGGTCTAAATGTTTCTCAAAGCTCCAAGAAGAACATTCAATAGTTTTAAACCATACGTAGCATTTGGAAGCTTGCCACATAGTATCAAAGAATATTCTAGCCCCAAGCTATTGATCATAGCAAAGACTAGATTCATGAATCATCCCCAAAACATGCAATTAGACTCATGAATCATCCCAAGAACATGAAATTAACTTCATGAAATCAAGTGAAACAAATATGTGCTTGAGAAGCACCAATAAAAAAACATTCCTCGAGGTGAATGTTAAGTATTTCATGGGAAGGTACAGAGTTCCCCCCTCAATCACCACTCTCCATGTCAAATCTCACACTCTTTAAGATATTATGTGTGTACATGCATTATATATATATATATATATATATATATATATATATATATAGAGAGAGAGAGAGAGAGAGAGTGTGTGTGTGTGTGTCTATAGAGAGGCTTTTAGCTTTGTTGCTCAAACCATGAACACAAAGGATATGTCTACCTTGGAAGCCTGCAACAATATCAAAACTATAGTGTAAGCCTTCTAAGACTAGTTTATACATGCAAGAATACTATGATAAGTATGACCTATATGTAAGCTTCACAAATCCAATCGATTGGATATTTATATGCTACCTAGGTCCAACGTGGCAAGGTTTTTGGAGTTATCCATGTTATAATAAAAGCTTATATAACTCTTACTTAATATCTCAAGAAAGTGTATTTCTCTTATATATTTTAGTAATAACCCCACATATATTAGAATGATGGACACCACAAGGAATTTACTCAAAAGAAATTGGAAAAATATAAAATACACATACATACAAATGTATCTCTAAGAAACAAGATCATGCAATGATTTGTGTCATCATCAAATTTAACATGGGTTTTTTGCTCCAAAGGGTACAAGCATAAGGATATGAAACACTCCCCTTGGGAATTTTGTAGAGTAGCAAAAGTTAGCATTTGAAATGGGTATTTTCATATATTGAATATTAATGATGTGTCATGCCAAAATAAATGGCTAGGGTTGCAGCAATGCTCATTTTGGTAGCAAAATAGTATGTGGTAGAGAGAGAGAGAGAGAGAGAGAGAGAGAGAGAGAGAGAGAGAGAGAGAGAGAGAGAGAGAGAGAGAGAGAGAGAGAGAGAGAGAGAGAGAGAGAGAGGCAGAGGAGCAGGAGGAGGCTGATTTGCACCAATATTGGCCATATACATATATATATATATATATATATATGGCATCTACTAGTTGCTCTAACCTTGCATGCCAGTATGTCGATGGGCACCCACTAACCGACAAGGTGAGATAAGCTTATATCCCAACCATCACATAAGTTGTTTAATATAAATCTAATATATTCCATCATATTCTAATTTTTTTTGGTGCAGCTATTAGGATTGAGTGCACGTGAAGCGTCAAATATAAGGATATCAATTGACCCTTGCATAATTGGCTCTATCCCCATCACAAAAACTCATGCTGATGAAAACATTGAAGATGGTTCACATATGATTAATTAACCCTTGCATACATGTTTGTTCGAGGAGATGCTAAACTATGCTAGAGAAAGGATGACTATTGTGATAGGCCTTTTGTTCCTAGGGACATGACCTTCTTATCTGAGTATGGTTTAGTGACTCCAACTATCATAAGGATGATGAGAATACAATGGACAAGTAAGCTAGAAATGCCGAGAAAACGTTGTCCACTTGTGTAAGAGCAGGATTAATTTAAGCTAAATCATTTAGAATATAGATTTTGTGAACTTTTGATCCTAGAAGCGTTGAAACTTTTCAAAAATTTTAGCATAGGGAATTATATCATTCAAATATGCAAATCCCATGACACCAAAAGTCATTTCCATGGGGCTATTCAATGTCATGTTATCGTTGTGACACTCACTCAACACAATCTTACATATGCACTTTTCTTATGCCCGACTTAAGTATCGCAACTTAACTATGCAAATAGTTACTAAGTTAAAAAATTCATGTCCTTGTGACACCTAGCACCCTACCATAGCTAATGACCTCCTCCTAGTAGGTGAAGGAAAAATCATGGAGAGGCCATCCTCTCCTAGCATTTTGCCCATCCTATAATAAAATGTTAGAAGAATCTCCTACTCAATGAAGGGTGTAAGGAGTGAACACCCCATCTCCTTTATCACCAAAGATGGGTCCCAAGCCTACTCTCTTCAACAAAGTACACAAGTCAAGATCATCTCCTACTCAAACTAGTAAAGTCAGTGGCCAACCCAATCACCTCCTCAAGGTAGGATCTAACTATCACACACATATCGCACAAACTACAGATTTGGTTTCCCAAGGTGCTAGATAGGTGCACTCAAAAAACTCATTGGGTGTAGAGAAAGAGGAGTCTTAGAGAAATACATGAGAGCTAAGAAACAAATTGACAAAAGAATAAATGATGCAAGGCTATAATGGTCAACCTCAACATGTAGCTAGGAGCATCAATGTGGGCGCTAGAATGAGTTAGGGCAATGAGACAAGAACAAGAAGAGCTAATTAAATGAGAAACAAATGAGTGGAGTGAGAGGTGCTACCTATAAATAGGCAATTAATGCCACAATTGATACACTAATTTTCCAAGCCCAGAATATGGGCACCTAGGTTAATCTTTGCACCATTGACAAAATGTCCACCATGCCAAAAATAAAATGCACTAGTATCACCTCCACCTAAAGTGTTTAGGGCTAATAAAATGATAGATAAATATCATGTTAGAGCCCCAAATTTTATCATCTGGCTCAAATTGAGACTTGCATGTAACAAATGATCAAACATGACTCCTAATAGTAGGAAGCACTATGCCCAAATGTTAATTAAAGTCCACCAATTGGCCACACTCAATCACCAGACTTGGGAAAAGGAGAGTGATGTGATGGTAAAACTATCAGAAGATCCAAAGGAGACTATAAAATTTCTATAGCAAGGAACCACATAAACGGCCCCCTTTGCAAAGACAACTGGGGAGCTATCAACAATCTCTTGTATGGCCTCTCCTCATGTAAATAACCCCCTTTGTAGATACAATTGGGGAGCTATCAACAATCTCTTATATGGCCTCTACTTAGATATGACAAACCATGAAGATACCTTGACCTAGTAGCACTCTACCCATGCTATACTTGAGGTATTGATATTTGGAGTTGTTCTTAAGAGAGAAGCATCCATAATAAGTAAGATTGAGAGTCAGAAGACTAAAGGTTGCCATTATGTATGTCTCTCTTGGGATCTTCAAGCTTGCTGTTGGCAACCTAGTGAAAAAGGGAAAGCTACAACAAGGGGAGGGACCAATGTGAGTATAGTTGTGAGGAGCGTGAAGCAAGAAGAAAAGGTGAAGCTACTACTATATGTGTAGCTGGCTACAAATACAATAGACAGGTGGTAGTGGTAGCACAAAAGAGGTAGTAAGATGTGGAGAAAGGGTGTAGTGGATTGATGTTGCAGGCACAAGGTGTACAATTGGTAATAGGCACAAGGTGTACAATTGGTAATAGTGGGCTGATATAGGGAGGGATAGATAGTAACTATCTCCCACGAGGTCTTTAAGGCCCAAGGGGATTGGGATCTACGGCCAAGGATGCACACAATGGGAGGAGCCAATCTTAACCATTGATTCATCTGGATTGTAAACCTAGCCTAATATTAAAACTTGGCCGCTAGAATGGTAGGGGAGGACCATCGATTAGTGGGCCCTTTGTAGAGATGAGGTGTATCGGCTAGGGAAAGCTGCTTTCTCCTCACTTTCTAAATTATGTGATTGCCTGTGAACTTCACCTCCTTCATCTCTGCTACATTTGCATGCTTACCTCCTTCATCTCCTTCATGCCCTTTGTCTCTGCTTGGCCTGCATCTCCTTCACAATCATTCGTCTCCTACACCTCCTCTGCTTGGCGGCGTGTCAATTGGTAGGCCCTGCATTCCTTCGCCTGGCCTTGCATCTCCGCCCAACCCACTGTCTCTGTATCCCTCCCAGTTGGCTCCCCCGTCTCCATATCCCTTGTCTCCATCTCTCCATCTCCATCTAACGAGTCTCCATCTCCATCCATCTCTGTGTTGATGCTTGCCTAAGTGGAATTCAGTCAAGCAACAATGCCACAATGCTAAAAAAAGGCTTTTAATTCTGCAATTTAATGAAGGGAGCAATCCTAACAATGAATGGCTTTAAGATTTGATGAAGATCTTCAATTCTTTAATCTCTCAATTAATTAGATTAAGCTCAACAAGAGGATGAATAAGAGAGATCAAGAATTGATGGAAAATACCTCTTTCATTAGCTTGAAGAAACTCGAATGCTCCAAAGGCTTGCAGATGCTCCCTGATGACCAATGTTGCTTAAGTAACCTTTAATACTTGCTCCTTGAAGGCTTTGGATTGAACTTGAGGCTTGAGATTGAAGTTTTGAACCCATTAGCCTCAAATCTTGAATCCGTGGAAGCTCTCTTGGTTGAATCTTTGTCAATGCAAGCTTGCTCAATGTCTTTGATTTCTTCCAAGAATCTTCACAAGGATGAGTCCTTAGGTTGATTTGATGAAGAATCTTCAAGAAGTCTGAGAGAAATTAAAGCTTTCATTGAATCTTTCATGGCTGCCCTTGAACTACACTATTAGGATTTCAAGAGAGTGGAAGAAGAAGAGAATGTCACCAATGCTCTATTAGGATTTCAAGAGAGTGGAAGAAGAAGAGAATGTCACCAATGCTGGTAACTTCTTGGAGTTAGCTTGCCAATGACTAGAAGGAACACTAGAGTAATGATTAGAGTGATGCTGATGATTATAGCTAGATTTCAGCCTAAAAAATGCGCTACCATTTTCACTGCTATTTCACCTTACAGGATAGCTTGCAATCTCTCACAAATGGTATGAATCTTGTAGGGAATGAAGTGGAGCAACTGGTTCAAGTGTTGGATGGTGTTTGAGTGCTAGGGTTTGAGAGAGAAAAAGAGAGAGTTGCTAAAAACTCCATGAAAAGTGTAGGAAAGCTTAAAGAAAGGGGTAAGAGAACCCTCACTTTCAAAAGTAGTCATGACTTACTACTTCTTTAACCTCGAATAGCCATATTTCTCCAAAATGCCTTTAAAAATGGATGGAAATTGATCCACAACCTTCTATTTTAGCCATGGTGTTGCCAAACTTGCTCTAAGACTCTTGACAAAGGTACAAGTTAGTCCACGCTTCATGTAGATAGCCTGCAAGTATCTAACATATATCTCCTATATCTGTTGCTTTGGATTTTATGATGTAAAATAGGGAAACTGTGTGTGGAAAATAAAGAAATCCAATGGACAAAGAGCCTAAGCTCTGATACCACTTATAAACGAGATAGAGAGGAGAGAGATGGACTACAAAGGAGAGAGAAAGAAAAAAAGAAGAGAGAAAAGAGAGGAAGCCAAAGAAGCTAAAGGAGAAGATTGGAGATGAAGAGGATCTTGTATTATTAACTGAATGAAATGAAAAATTAATCATCTTACGTATTATACTCATACTAGTGTGGCTAGACTATTTCTCACACTAAAATAATTGTCTATTTCTCCTTCATTATAGAATTGCCCCAAGAAACTTGACTTAAAAGATGAGACTTCCTTGGCAAGAGTCAAATTTATGGAGGAAGCCTCAACCTTGTCCATCGTGGCTTCTACCCTTTAGTTAGCACCCTTGGAAGACTTGGATTCTTCTTTCTTTGGATGTCCTAATCTTGTGCTTATACAAGCAACCAAGCCATCTTAGACTTTGCTTTATGGATGGTGGAGCATCAAAAAATATGACTCATAACAAGTTGTTGATAAGCACTTCCAAATAGTTTCCATCAATGTGGCACAACCATGAATGCTTTTTGGCTTAAGAGAAAGGCAAAAGCTAAGACATGTCACTTAAGGGAGAAAGTGGAGGACACGGTGTTAGGGTTTGGAAAGGTGTAGATCTAAATCCATTGCAGATCAAAGAAAAGAGAAGATAGATGGAAGAAAGTAATACTGTAACAAGAACTCTTGAATATATTGTAAAACACAAGAAGTAGACAAACCCAACAAGCAATTGTATTCCTCTTGTAAACTCCATACTACTACAATAAATCCCTTCAAGTTGAATACACTGCGTCTAAGATGATAGCTAAGGCAAAGTCAATCTAAGACAATAGCTCAGAACTAGCCTTTCAGTCCCTAAAGAAATTACAATAGTAAGTACAAATGAAAACTTTTAGTCCTCACCTAGAGTAGTAAGCAAAGAAGTATTCAAATCTGCCCTGAAAATAACCTCTTACAAGTATACCTTTCTAGACCAAAGGTATATGTAAAGAGGTAGAATTACTTATCTTTTACTTCATCCATGTTAATTACAACTATAAATCACTTGTTTATGTGCCCTTGTAACAATGGAT
Source organism: Lygodium microphyllum (assembly GCF_053477565.2). Lineage (NCBI taxonomy): Eukaryota > Viridiplantae > Streptophyta > Polypodiopsida > Schizaeales > Lygodiaceae > Lygodium > Lygodium microphyllum. The sequence continues at coordinate 31,426,703 of NC_141147.1, forward strand.
CAAATTTCTATTTATAACAATTTACAACAATTCATGCTAGTTTTTTATTGCTGCTTTTCATGTCTTTTTCCTTCGAAACTCTTGATGTTTGCTTTTCATGTATTCGTTTTTTCTATGCCTAGCTAGAACTTGTTTTGACCATAACTTTCACACACAAACTCAAAATACGGTCATTTTGGGTACTCAAATCAAGGCAAATATATTGGTCAACAAGCTAGCGCAAGAAAAATTGTGAAAATCCCTTTAGAATAGCCAAAAAAAGTCTTGCTTTTATAAATGCATCACTTTTTTATATTTTCAACTTGAAAGACTTATACCACTCAAATTAAGTCTTGGCACACTAGTAATGGTCTCTGATAATTTAATTTTAGTCACTTACATATCTTATATATCAATTGGCACTTTACACAATGTCATTCACTGACTTACTCTTGGCAAGTCACATAAATCATTGAATAACTCATCCCATAGGCACACACTAAAATTCTTGTAGCATTGAAAAACTTGTTTATTTTCAAACTTTAGACATGAAGTGTCCCAACATCCACCTCCCCTAAACATGCACATCATCTGGCATGTGCTACTTACTCATTTGCACGTTCGAGGACTTCATCATCTTCCGTAAGCTTCGAGTCCTCTTCTTCTTCAATATCTTGCTCTGGCTCTTTATCTTCAAGCTTAATCTTTGTATTCTTGTGATTCTTTTCTATTGAATATCTTTATTCTTTTAATTGCAACTATGTCCGCAAAAGATACCCCATCATATAATCCTGTGATTCTCTCATCATCCTAATAGTAAACCTTGCTCTTTTATACTCTTTCATGCTCTCATCTTCGCCTGTAGTAATAGGTGAGAGATTTATTCTCTCAGTACCAACACAGTTCCATGTTATAGTAGTATTTATTGACAATCTAGCTCTTGAAACTCTTTGATATTGGGAGGTAGTGGATAATCCCTCAATGTATCCATATATCATACATAATTGACACAGACTATCATAAACTCCACTGCTCTTTGGTTATCTTGATTCTTGCATAGGCAGAACCATTATCCAAAACTTTAGTCTCTATCCCTGCTGTAATAATAAATGGTTGCTCTAAGATCATTGGGTATGATGAGGAATCATGCTCAAACAAATGGTAATCTTCCTGTACATATCCTATGGTAATCTTCATGTTTGGACAAGCAGTACACAGGTCGCTTGCAGAGTTATTGGTAGCTGCTAGCATCACATCCTCCATTTGTAGTCGACATCTACATGTCATCTTCCATTCTCATAAATACTCCTCACCATGACAGTTATCTTTGAAACATGGTCTATTAGTGTAACACATGGAGTTTCTAGCTCTCCAACCTTCACTATGGTCTCTGTGGTGGCAGGGGCTCAATGCTTCCTAGAATAATGACTCCTAGGTATCATCCTTGAAGCCACTTCATCCTTTGTATAGTTCATAGGCTGCATACCTCTTGTATTTTTATTACATATCACAGTCTTCTTTGAAACACTATTCACTTTATCATTGTCTACAATAAGCTCTTCTACTTCTTCACAAGCAACATCTACATTTATATCATCTTCAAAACCAATCATATGCCTTGCAAACTTGTTTCTTCTTCACTTTGTATCATAGCTTGACTTGACTCACCCACAAAATTGTTTTTTCTTTTCATAATATCTATAGTTTCTTCATGGGACTCTCTTTTTACCATTCCAGGGATTTTCCAACATAAACTCAATTTTTCTATTTAAAATCCTCTCTTCAAAAACCTTTTTAAAATAAGCAATCATCTCTATGTCAAAGAGTAGTTTGTATCCTATTTGTTTTGCCTTTGGATTTTCCTATTTCTTTTCCTTTTTCTATTTCTTCTTGTGTACATCTTCCATGTTTTGCTATAGATTGGGTCTAGCAAGAGGTGTAGGCTCTGTCCTACCACTAGTGACCCTCTTTGAGGTCCATGGGTCCCTCATCTCTTTTTATTTTATCTTCCACTATTATATATGTATTCTGTTTCTTTACCAAGTAAGCATAAATAGAATAGGAATCCTTAGGGGAATCCCACCCGTTCTTCTTTATAATACTCTGATCTGCATCATTTAGCTCTGTCTTTGGTACTTTACCCTTACCTACAGTTTGCATGGCATTGGTCCATAACTCAATTTTCTTACCTACACTAGAAACTAGAGATCTCTCTATCTGCAACCCATATGTAGAAGCATCTACGGGTGCATTTGCATTCTACACTATAAGATCCTCAAGAATCTTTTGCAGATCTCCCTTCCTGAAGTTTGTAGAAAGGGGCATACCAATTATGCAATGGAAGATAAAATCTTTCCTAGGTGGGTACTTCGAAGTAAAATCTTTCCTTGACTCTTCAAGCCTAAAAATCTTGATCTGTAAATCCTACATACTTTTTATAAGTTCATCCATGGCACTATCTTTTGAAGAATCTACAGAAGACATGGGAGGTGCCTACCTAATCATTGGACCTAACACCCATGTCAATCGACTGGGCATAGGCCTAGGCATGGCCAACATCTTGCTTCATCTCTATCTCTTCACTAGTTTTGATACAACATCCTGCACATCTTTCAATTCAGTCTTTATGTGCCGCTCTATAGTATCATCCTTTAGCAACTTCTCTAGCTTTTAGTTGCAAGGGAGGAGGGAAGATCTGCAACCTATAAAAACAAAAGAACTTTCTTTGTAAGAAAATATAATTGCTCTACATTATCCAATTGATCAAACTTCATCTCAAACTCTCTTTATAGCTCTAGAGCAAAAATGTCCTTTGCCGGTTTATGAACCCACTCTAAGAAAGTCCATTCAGTTACTATGTTTGCATCATCTACAAAGTACTCCTCTTTTTGAGCTCTCTTGAAACTAGCCCATGTATTTCCATAATTTGTATAGATGGACTTTATGTGGCTCCAGATTTGATAAGAAACAACCCAAGTAAAATATCTCAACATATTAGCTATTAGTACACTGGTGGCCAGCTCTAGCGTCTTTGTATAGAAGTGAAAAAACCTGAAAATATTTCTATTGTCAAACATCTTCATCTCTGCAACACTTCTTGTGGAGACCTCGTAACAACCTCTTCATGTTTGATCAATTCATAAGATCTCATGAAATTTGTGAAATCTATTGTCTGAACAACAACTTCATCTTTAGCTGGTTGTCCCATCTTGTAGGGATCAAAGAAAAGAGAAGACACATGGAAGAAGAAAATTTTGGAACAAGAACTCTTGAATAATCTCTAGAGCATAAGAAATAGATAAATCAAATAGCAATTGTATTCCTCTTGGAAACCATGTACTATTGCAATAAATCCCTTCAAGCTAAATGTATTGCACCTACAATGATAGCTTAGGCAAACTCTGTTTGAGATAATAGATCAACACCATTCTTTCAATCCATAAAGAAATAACAATAGCAAATACAAAGGAAAACTTTTCATCCTCGCCTACAACTGTAGGTAAAGAAATCTTTATATCTGTTTGAAAATAACCTCTTATCAGCAGACCTTTCTGGACTAAAGGTACCCGCAAAGAGGTACAATCACTTGTCTTTTACTTCATCCATGTTAATTACAACAGTAAATCACTTGTTTATTTGCCCAGTCTTGTAACAATGGCTCAAATATCTATTTATAACCATTTACAACAGTTCATATATCTTTTCACTATTGCTTTTCATGTTTTTTCCTTCAAAACTCTTGTTGTTTGCTTTTCATGTATTCATTTTTTCTATGCATGGCTAGACTTGTTTCAACCATAGATTTTGCATACAAACTCAGAATAGGGTCATCCAAGTACTCAAATCGAAGTGAATGGACCTAATCGACAAACTAACGTATGCAAAGTTGCAAAAATCCTTTCAAATTAGCAAAATAATATCTTTCATATAAACACATTACTTTTTTATATTATTCAGCTTTTGGAAGACTTATGCCACTCAAATTAAGTCTTGGCATACTAGTAGTGGTCTCTAATAATTTAAATTTGGTCACTTATATATCTAGCACATGAGCTGGTACTTTACACTATGTCATTCATTGACTTACTCTTGACATGTCACATAAATAACTAAATAACTCATCCTATAGGCACACACTACAATCCTATAATATTGAAAAACATGTTGCTTGTACACTTCAAACATGCAATGTCTCAACAATGGCTATAAAGTATTTTGAGGTTTGAGATATTCTAAAGGTGTCTCCTCTTCTCAAAGTTGATGGAATTTCAAGCTAACCATGGTTCTATGACTTGGTGGATATTCACTCAAACTCCATCCTCATTCGGGAAGCATCTTGGCAAGTGCTGAGGACCTTGCATGATATTGCGGCACCCTTGGTAGCTCGAGCTCAATGAATGGTAGTTATTCTCATATTGAGGTGAATCAAAATGTTTAAACAAGTATCCATGCCTTGATCTTGATAAGTAGATGATTTCAAGATTTAGCTAATTCTAGGAATGAGACCTTCCTTGAAGGTAACCTATGGGGTGACCAAGAAGAAGTTCAAGGACCTTTGAGCATAATGCTTCCTTGTATGCCTCTACAAACACAGATTATTCCAACAGGAGTATTGAGAGATCACTAATGATATCCCTCTCTCCTAACCTAGCCAACATCTAAAAGCCAACTTTGGTAGTTACCTGCACTCTATTCAATAGCTTTGCCAATCCTACATATCTTATTTGGTATTCTTGCCAAACATTCTCTCTTTTTCTAATTTTTCAAAGGATGTCATTCATGAGTTTTTTCAATTCCCTATCTACTTCAAAAGGGGGTTTAAAGGAGGATTTGTTGGCTTACAACATCGAATTTCCTCTACCTTCTTCGGGCAACTCTTTCAACTTATCCCATCCTTCATAGGAGATCATAATCTATTATGATCATCCATTAGTAGACATTCATGTACCATGGTGAAGAGACTTGGTCTTAATCCTCCACCCTTTTCAACACTTGCCCCTAGGATCTATAGGCTTTGCTTAGGTCAAAACTATGGATTTTTTGCCATGCCTTGGTGGTTGCACTTGTATACCTTATCCAACAAGGAGGTGTATGTGTATTGTTGAGATTTTAGAGTGACAACATGAGAAGGTGTGCACAAGGAGGGAGAGAGAGATCAAGTGCAAGAAGAAGATCTTGCTTAATGAGTTGTTCACAAGTACAACCAGTACACTCTCTCTACATTTGAGAGTGACCTCTTGGCTATTTAAATAGCCTTTGGATGACTAAGGTTAGGGTTTCCCCTTTCCCTCCAATCCATTCACACTCATCTATCCTTATCCACCCTTGAATACAAAGGGTTCACATGCCTATCTCTCAACAACCCCCCTCAATGCTAGAGTGGCATTGGACTACAAGACATGTTCATGTTCCCCCTCTCAGATAACTGGGATGCTATTATAAATTATGCTATAAGAGTGCTTATAGGTAGAGGGTTTATAAATTTAGAAGAGCCAATCATCAGGTGTTGTGGAGGCAAAGTTGCCTTCCAATTCTTTTGGTACTTCAAGGGTGGTAGGGCATTTACTAGTGATATGCCCTGTCTTTTTACATTTGTTGCACTTCATCTTGTTAGGATATTTTTTCCAACATTTTCTTACAATATGTCTCTTTTTATTGCAAAAGGAGCATTTAGTGGAAATGGTATGAACCAAAAGTTTCTCACGAGCTATTGAAGCAGATGCCTGACTAGTGTTGCTTTCTTTTTTATTTCTTTTCTCCTTATCCAAACAAGATTGTATGATGATTTTCAAGGTCCGATTAGGGATATTTGTAAGAGTAGTTACAAGGGTTGGGAACACCTTCAAGAGAATTGCAATAACATCTTCATCATGAATTGGAGCTTGAACTGAGGATAGTTGTGCCTTGAGCCCCTTTGTTGAGATGGCAAGCTCAACACATACAGACATTGATGATGGACCGCCTAGCTAGATGGGTCCGCACGTCTACACTTAGCATGTTGGTGGTCATTATGATACTCACATGGCCATTGAATTATCACTTATTATATTTAGTTTATTGCACCTACATATAGTTGGAAAAGATATAGCACCAGTCGATTATTATAGTCTGTTATGCATTGTTTGACTTAGTAGGCCACTTTTCTTTATGTAGTATCTTATCTATACTTTGTGTACATTGTATTGTATGTGAAATAAGAAGAAGAAATCAGTAAGAAATTTTTTTTGCCTCCATCTCTCGTGTTCTTGAGTGAGCTTCCTCTTGTGTATACAATGTGTGTTTGGTGCAAGAGCTCAAGCAAGTCCCCCCACCACGTGATTCTTGAAATGGTATCAGAGCCATGCCATTGAGAGAGGCTAATTTTGAAGGCTGAAGTGAAGGAAAAGAAGCAAGGTTTGAGCAAGTAAGCAACGGGTAAGAAGCTCTCCCATTCTTCCACTCTTTCCCTTGGATAGTGCTTGTTGAGGCACTGGAAGCAAGTTAGAGTGAAAATCTCAAATTGCTGTGTAAGCACAGCACTGTATATTCTGCAAATAATGCCTTTAGGGTTTTTTTGCAAATTTGTTTTGGGTATTTGAGATCGTTTTAGGTCCCGTTTTAGAGCCGCAAGGTTGCGGACAATAGTTTCAAGGATACACTATGATTTCGATTGTATTGACCGAAAGTGGATGCACATGTTACATATTTCGAATTTGTACTTTTTGAGGTTTTTTTTGGGAAGAAAACATAAGGTTTATCTACAAATAGGTTGCAGATTACATGTACTATTGAGAAATTAGTGAAAAAGGTTGCTTGGTGTATTGCTGTGCACTTGTTGTGATAGGTTGCAGAAGACTAGCTTACTTTTTTGTATCCTTTTTTGTGATCAATGGTAGAGAACAATGGAAATCCCATTATTGAGAAGCTTGATAAGAACAACTACCCTTTGTGGAAGTTCCATGTGACGAACTTCCTAATTGGAAAGGGCCTTTATGAGTTTGTTTTAGGTGAAGAAAAGGAGCCAGAGCTGGGTATCCCTCTGACTGCAGATGAATTAAAAGCATGGAAAGAATGGAATGCAAAAGACAAAAAGGTGATGTACTGGCTATCTGCAGTCATTGATAATACGATATTGGGATATATACAACTTGGACAATTTTTGAGAACATGTTTTTAGTAAATACAAAGACATGAAAGATTCAACTCAAGAAAGAGTTAAATACCTTGAAGAAAGGAAAATGTATATCAATGAGTATGTTTTGAATGTGGCCTTAATAATGAGAAGGCATGGAAATCATTTATTATTTCAGTAAATGTACAGAAGCCATTTTCAAATTTTGATGAGCTGGTCTCTCTCATGATTACCAAAGAGATCAATATGCAGGGTGACTCGTTTGAAAGAAATGGTGAATAGGTACAAGGATTTTACTCAAGTTCAGGAAGGGGACATGGTAGATTCTCTTTGTGAGGCCGTGGTATGGGACATGCTAGTGATAACCAGGCAAATAAGTTCAATCAAAAATTTGGTGAAATGCATGTTTTAGGAGGCTGAGGAAACTTTAGAGGAAGAGGGAGCTCTAGAGGAAGAGGTAGATGGCAAAATAGAGGTTCTAGAAATTCTGCTATTGTTTGCCATTATTGTGGAAAAACAGGTCATATTGCAACCCATTATTATGCTAAGAAGGATGATATTTGCACTGGTAAATTGCAGCAAAGAAACTATGCATTGTCTTCATGACATAATGAAGACAAAAATGAGCGTTTGTTTGTTATGCAGCATATGATGAATGCAGTTACAGGAAAGGGGACACATGATGATTTATGGTATGTCGATTCAGGTGCATCTAATCATATGGCTAGTCATGTTTAATGGTTTGGAGAGATGAAAGAGTTACAGAATCTAGGTTATATGCAGACAGGTGATGATTCATGCCACCCAATTTCACACACTGGAAAGGTTCCCTTAGACTTGCATGATGGCCAGACAAAGAATCTGACAGGTGTATTACATGTATCTTCAATCACAAAGAATCTAGTGTCTGTTGGCCAAATGGTAGAGCAAGGGTTGCAAGTCCGATTCAATGCAAAAGGTTATTTTGTAGAAGACTTTAATGATAAGTGCAGATTGGTCACAAAAGGAAGTAGAGTTGGCCGCATGTTCTCTTTAGATGTTGGAATTCTTGTAATGGATGCTGCTATGTATGCTAAAGGAAAAGGAGTGGTTGCAAACATTGAAATATGTCATAAACGTATTGGACATGCAAAATGTTCAAAGGCTAAAAGTGATGCAATCCAGAGGATTGGTTACAAGGTTGCCTTCCTTTAGAGTTGTAGAAATGCATAAAGTTTGTGAAGCATGCCAGTTTGGTAAGCAGGCAAGACAACCCTTCTTGCATTACAAAAAAGTGAGCAAAAATATACTTGATGTAGTGCATACAGATGTTTGGGGGCCTACACAGAATGTATCTGTTTGGTGGTAGCAAATACTTTGTCACATTTATTGATGACTGCTCAAGGAAGCTATGGGTATATTTCATGAAGGAAAAGAGTGATGTAATTGAGTACTTCAAATCTTTCAAGGCAGCTGTTGAAATAGAAGCAAGCTTGAAAGTGAAGTGCTTGAGATCAAATGGAGGGGGAGAGTAACTCCCTAATGAGTTTAGTGGCTTCTTGAGGACTCATAGAATAAATAGACAATTTACTTGCAGGTATACCCCATAGAAAAATGGGGTTGCATAAATAAAAAATGGGCATATTGCAGAAGTTGCACGGGCATTAATGGTTGAAAAGAATATGCCAAAATATTTTTGGTCTGAAGCTATCCATATTGTTATCTATATTATGAACAGAACTCCCACAGCTCTGCAATTCATGGGATAACTCTTGAAGAATGCTTTACTGGCCACAAGCCCGATGTGTCACACTTGAAGGTATTTGGTTGTGTTGCATATGTTCATGTGCCAGATGAGCTACGGAAGAAGCTTGATACAAAGGCTGAAAAATGTATTTTTATTGGATACTCTTTAGAGCAGAAAGGATATCATTGTTACAAGCTTGTCCATAGGTGAGCTCACAGTGAGCAGGGATGTTATTTTTGACGAGATGAGTAGTTAGTATACACCTGCTAGTGATGTATTAGATGATGATAATGATCATGATAGCTATGTGTAGAAAGAAAAGCAAGAATCACAGAGTCTTAGTGGATCAAAGATATCATCTGGCACTACACCTACATTGAGCCCTTGGTCTGGGAGACTAAGGAGTAGCCCCACATCTTCAGGTGGATCTTTAGGAGTAGTCCCAAGGTGTATAAGGCTAGGCTGGTTGCAAAAGGCTATGTCAAACATATGGTATAGATTACGAAGAGACATTCAGTCTAGTTTCTAGGATGACCATTGTTAGGTGCGTGATTGCCTTGGCAATAGCCAAAGGTTGGAGTTTTGCAGCAAATAGATGTTAAGAATGCATTCTTGCATGGTGAATTGCAAGATGCAAATAGATGTTAAGAATGCATTCTTGCATGGTGAATTGCAAGATGAAGTGTATATGGAGTAGCCAGCAGGCTATCAGGATTTAGAGCATCCCACATATGTGTACATGTTAAACAAGGTGCTCTATGGGCTAAAGCAAGCACCTAGAGCATGGTCTTACAAGATTGGAGAGTATCTTGTCAATATTGGATTTTGTATTTCCAATGCTGATCACTCACTTTATTTGAGAAAGGGAGATGCAGATTTAGTAATCATAGTCATTTATGTGGATGAATTTATTATTACAAGTGACAGGGACAATGGGATTATTGAAGTTAAGGACTTCTTGAAGAAGAAGTTTGAGATGAAGAATTTGGGTGAGCTGAGATACTTTATTGATATTGAGGTGATCAGATGTGATGATGGTATATGGCTATCCCAAAGGTAGTATGGCTTGGATATGTTATCCAAGTATGATACGACAACATAAAGCCTCTTTTAGTACCATTGGAGTAAAATGTGAAGTTGAGTGCTGACATTGGGGATGAGATAGAAGACCCTAGTATGTTCAAGAGGATAGTAGGGAGTTTGATTTACATGACTATCACAAGGCTAGACTTGAGCTATGTTGTTAGCATTGTCAGTCAGTTTATGCAAATGCCTAAAAAGCCTCATTTGGATGCAGTTAGATGTATATTGAGATATGTGAAGTCCACTTTACATTGTGGACTTTTTTATAAGGTAGGTAAGGATGTACATGTCTTTGGATACACAGATGCAGATTGGGCTGGTAGCATGTTAGACAGAAGATCTACAAGTGGATTCATGTTTTCCCTTGGTAGTGTGGCAGTTATATGGAGCAGCAAAAGCAACCTACAGTTGCTTTATCAAGTATAGAGGCTGAGTATAGAGGTGCTACTATGGCAGCATGTGAGGTGGTATGGCTGCAAAAGTTATTAGATGATTTAGATATGTAGGGGGATGGTCCAATTGTCATTCATTGTGACAACATGAGCAGCATACAACTAGCTAGAAATCCAATGTTCCATGCTTCTCTTCATCATCTTCTACTTCATCTTCTTCTCTGCACCCAATCGGGAGAAGCTTCTCTTCATCATCTTCTACTTCAATCGGGTTGGATGGGTTACTAACTTTGGTTCCTTTGATGAAGGGCCAGTAGCCCCGCTCCATCATTTTGTACTTCACTAATACTTGCCATGGATGAAAGTCTTTTCCATCGAGCTTACGGATTTGAGGTCTAACATCAGTGTAGGCCATGCCCATGATAGTGTTGAGAATAGCAAATGATGCTTGGCCCTGAAGAGGGTAGAAGATAGACAAATATGTATGCTCTAGAAAGAGAGGTCATAAATCCCATAAGCAGAGTGAGGAAGAGTGGAATCCAAAAGCTATATAAGTATGTACTTTGCTCTATTTTCAATGTAAGGTACCATCATTTTGTGACACTCAAGATTGTGTTTATGAGTCCAACTTAATCTATCTTGGAACCTAATTCACTTGAGTTACAATCCTTTATCTCAATCATGTTTTATGTGTATAACCTTCGTCTTCCATAGCTAGCATAGCTCTAGATCCCTGTTTCTCAACATGATATCAGAGCCATGGTGAGTTATGTCTAGCCACACTCATTCTCTCTTCTACTTCTATTGCCTCATTGTTTGGTCCTCACAGTAATAATATTGGTTTAGCTTAGAAGGAGTAGAATCAACTTGGTGGTATAAGAGGGAGAGAGAGAGGCTAGAGCTTTTTTTGCTACTCTTAGGAAGAGGCAAGGGGAGAAGGAATTGGGATTTTTCTCTCATCATCATCATCTTCATTTTCACATAGGGGCCCGCATATGTTCACCACATAGATCTTCTCAAATATGCAGAGATCAATGTACTTTGACATTGTCTTTACATTTTCTACTGTTGCCCCACCCAGATCAACCCAAATGAGTCCATTTGTATCTTCACTCTTGCCATCACGGCCATGAAGGAATCTGGATCTAAAATGGTCATATGCGTCTGCTTGTAGCTCTCATATGCGTCTGCTTGTAGCACACCTAAAGAAGCAATAAAATGTTGCAAGAGTGATGGTAGGATCTGCAGGTGCTCAAGTCCATGTGGTTTGCTAAAATATCCTCTACAGCGACTCATGGACCTCCACATTTTTTCTACGAGTGAATGCTCGAGAGTCATTCAGGGAGCAGGTATGAGTGCGGTGCGTCCTCTTCTCCCAACCTGCATAGACACATCTTCTCCTCTACATACAGAATGCTTAGCCTTCCATCTCAGCAGAGCCCCTTTGATGAATGGAGATGAGAGCCCTCCCGGTGTCACACGGGATTCGCGCAGGGCTTTGTGTAGTCGCTTGCCGCAGGGACGCAATGTGAGATGGGAACAAAGGTTGAAGTAGGACACTCAAATCAAGGTAAAAACATGGAGCAAAAAGAATCACAATTCATCAATTTAGCTTAGATGAGCATGTTCTTGTTTAAGTCTGCAAAGTTTAAGGTGTGTGCCAACATATTTTGTTAGCATAGCATCAATCTTGTATTCAAGATTCTCTCTTGAAGTATACCAATAGTAGCAAACTTGAAGCATGTCTTTTAGACATGAACAAGATAAATCTCCAAACTGAGAGCAAAACAATAAGCTCATTCAAAATTATGGTTTTTTTAAATCATCATAGTTAGTTCAAATAGCCTTCACTTCACAATTTTTTGAGATAGTATTTTCCAACAAGCAAGGAAGAGAGGACGAGGATGGTTCCTTGCATGATGAATTTCCCAACGGATGCACCCATGTCCATGCTTTACTTTGAAGTATTGCTTTGAACGTTGGCGATGTTCTCACCCGATCAAGTTGGAAGGTATATCTCAATTGCTTCCAAGCTGTAGAATCCTCCTACAATAAGACCTCTCCATTGCATTATCGGTACTTTACAAAGCTGATATTTTGGCTTAAATTCAGAAGCACTAACGGTAGCACAAGAAGTTAAACTTCCAAATTAGCAAACCATGGCCGCTCTTACTCACACAACTTGAGTGAGATCATGCTCTATACTTATTGGGATAAGAGTTTCATGCATCCGAATGCCCCAACAATCTGGCCCGATTACTACAATAGCAAGACATATTTATTATGAAATTTCCGAATTGTTAACGCTCAGGGCATCATTTTTTTCATCCACCATGGCTGTCAGTCAATCTTCTCCTCGCCGATATCTTTTTGCTATCATTCTAGGCACTTTGTCGTCACGTTTGACTTCTTCCGACTTGAGTATTGCAGCTCTCCATTTGACATTATCCGAGTTTGCCAGCTTCAGTGCCACCTTTATCATCCTTTGCCGGCTTCATCAAACTCCTTCGTTGCCATAGCTCCATCGTCTTCTCAATTGCATCTTTTGCCCCTCCATTGTGTTGTTCTAGTCGATGCCATGATCTCGTCTTCTTTAGTCTAGACTAATGAATCAAACAGTCAGCTCAAATAGCCTTCACCTCACATATCATCCTATCCTTCCACACCACCAACTTCAAAGGACGGGACGCAGATCGAACACGAAGAAGAAAAAAAACTAGCAGAAGAAGCTTCAAAGGATTAAAAGAAGTTTGAGCTCGGCGACAATTCATTAGTCCAGACTGAAGAAGAGGAGATCGTGGCATCAACTGGGACACTAGAAGAAAAATTCGTCTTGAGTGGTTGCCCTGTGTCTCCGAAACATATCATCCTATCCTTCCACACCACAAACTTCACTCTTTTTGCCTCCTCAAAGTATTGATAGTCCTTGCCCTCATGGTCTGGACTATCGCACCATATGCAACAACGAATACGATCATTTTTGGAAGAATTCATAGGAGTAGAAGAGGATGGGATAGAAGTTGGAGCTAGATTAAGTGGTTGTCGATCTCTGATGGCCATCTTTATTTGAAGATCCTTCAAGTTCTTTGAATTTTCTTCCACCATGTCTTCAATAGTTGGTTTGGCAGTTGGCCTGGCAACTGCCGCAGGAATAGGCATAGACATAGGCATAGAAGTAGGCATAGACATGGGATGTGAAGTAGGAGAGGAAGTGGAAGGAGCAATAGGAGAAGTAGGAGAAGTGAAGGTAGGAGTAGACATTCTTAGGGGAGTTTGCATACCGTTTTGTAGGCGCGCCTTCCATCTTCACCTCTTTGTTAATGTGGAGACCACTTCAATAGCATCTTGCCAATCCGTCTTCAATCCCATAGGCTGCATACAGTCTTCAAGAAGCTCTTCCAACTCGTCCTTAACTGCAGGATCAGTCGTTTGCAAGAATAACTCCACTTTCTCCGAGTTTAGAGCTCTTCATTCAAGTGTATCCAATAGGTTGAAACGTTCATCAAACTTGCGCAATAACTCAGAAGCAACAAGACCTTTGTTGGGTTGACAGACCCATTCCCTGAACACCTTTTGAGTAGCAATACCATAATCCTCTAGGAAATATTCATCTTTGAGTGCCTTCTTGTAGACATTCCAATTTGAAACTTGCACAAATAAATCAATTGAGTCTAACCCGCAAAGCAGGTGTGACAAGCCATAAGAAATAGTTGCTCCAGTTGGTAGGAACCCCAAAGAAGCACATCTGGCTTTCAAAAGTTTTAAGACAAACTAAGATATTCTGGCCATCAAATAATTTATGTTCACTTACCATGGCCTCGATCGCTTTGGTTGCTCCATGTGTATCCTCTTGTTCTTGATGTAGCATTCATTGTTGATCCAATTGTTGCTGATGTAGCTGCTGTTGTTATTGCATAGATAACTGCACCTATTGATTTTGCATCATAATAGTCGAAGACACTTCACAATTGTCGTTTTTTCGTCTTCTGTTGCAACAAAGCTCATTGATCTTCGTCGTCACTTCTTCTTTCCGTCCCTTCATTCTGCAGCGTCTTCAGAGTTCACCCCTCCCAGTTTGCCGTCGTCCATCACCCTCAGAGACAACAGTGTCTTTTGCCTCAGATTTTTTTGGCAGTAGCGTCCTTTACGATGACGAAATCACAATCTCCGAGCTCACCATCAACATCCTCCTTGTCGTCTTTTTTAGCTTTTTGTCGACTCCTCTCAAAGCTTCGACTCGCCCCCCATTATATAATCAGTGCCATGTCTTTCTTTAACTTCCAAAAAAGCTAACGCATCGTGGTTGTCACTTTTATTTGAGGTTTCATATTTTGTTTTTGATCTCCATCATAGATTCCCTCATGCTTTGATTTGTTTTGAGCACTTGCCATGTCACAATAGCAATTAATAGTCCAAATGATTCCTCTTGCTCAAAGCACACCAACTATGGAATTCCCATGTCAATCAACAATAAGGATTTTGAGTCCTCTATCTCTTCCATTGTAGATACTTAAGTGACACATCTCTCCACAATCCTTCCTTTCTCAAGCTTCCTAGGAGGAAGCAGCCAGTTGGGATCCTTTATGAAGGTGTTGGAACTTTCACATCTATATGTTGTGAAAGGGATATGAAGAAACCTTTCTTAATCACATTCTTGACAAAGCCGTGCACTTCCATCTCTTTCCTCAGATCTTTTAGATTCTCCAATGCTTTTTGCCAATACCAGCAAGTGCAGGAGCAGATCTTGAACTAGGTAGTTGTTTCTTATGACATTGAGCACCTTTTCTACCATTTAATGGTGGTATAAGGATTGGGTGAAACAACTTTTTGTGTCTACTTGCCTTTGATACTTCCTTGAGCTTCGTTGCTTCATAAGCTCCATTTTGATGCACTAAACCTTGAATCCTTCAAAATGAACATTCTCTTCACATGAACCCGTTCTTCCATGCAATGTACCCTATCAGAGATCATGCTTTAGAAAAGAACTTCGTGCCCAATCACTCATGCTTTAAGGAAATAAAAAGTTTTCAATCTATGATATGCAATCAAGCGAGCGAGGCTTCAGAAAAAAATTATGACTGCATTGAAGATTTTGTGCCTAGCCTAACTGCATGTGCTTGTGCAGCATGCAGATGCAAACACAAAAGAAACACACAACGGAAAATCAACTCATAATGACGCTGACTTAAGAGTCCAAAATCTTGACAAAAAACTCCGCCCTCAGGTTTTACAGTGGTAGACGCGCAGCATCACGACATCCACCCCCTCCAAACCAGCACATCCTCTAGATGGGCCACAGCTACCCATCCTCATCACTGCCAATCTTGACGGTTAATGTATCTCATCATCTTTTGCAAAAGCATCTTCAATGTCCATGTCTTCATCTTCATCCTCTCCTATCCCAAGTCCATTGTAATTTGCATCATCCAACTCCTCGACTGCATAAGCTATAGCCTCTCTTCTCTTGAAGAGTTTGATTCTCTTCCTTGCAATTGGAATCTACAAGGCCGTACCATCAAGTTCTGTTAAGGAATATGTAGCATTGTCATGGACATGTTGCACTAGATAGGGGCCAAACCATCATCTGGAAACTTTGCAGATAGCACTATACTAATTGTCTAGACTGTTGTCATAGGGTAACACCCAATCTCCTTCCTTAATCTCTTTAGAACTCAATCTATGTGTGCTATTTAAATTGTATTTGTTGTGAATTCTGGCCTCTTTGAGCTTTTGAATTGCACTCTCAATATCTTTGGGTATTCTCTCCAACTGACGAATATGAAGAGTCAAAAGATCTTCTCTAGACGTGTCTTCTTGTTGCTGCCATGGTAAAGCACTCCAAGTAAGCATGCAAATCTCTGTAGGCATGACTGGCTTTTGTCCATACATTAGCTCAGCTGGCATATATCCTGTAGTCACACTGTGAGTAGTGTGATCGGCCCATAAGGCATAAGGCCACAACCTAGGCCATTCTCGAACCCATCCACCGCATGCTTTGGCCAAGGCTTAGGCTTTTACAATCAACAGATGGCCTCTTTCGCTCTTCCCACTGCCTTCTGGATTATATGCTGAAGTCAAAGTAAGTTTAATGCTAAGATGAGAGAAAAACTCTCTAGCCTCATCAACATCCAACTCACCTCTATCCGCAGTAACTTTTCCAATACATCCATATCTGCAAATAACATCCTCCAAAAGAAACTTACAAACCGCGGATGTAGATTTTGTTCGTAATGCTCTTCCTTCCACTTGATCTACCCATAAACCAATAGGCATAGTGATCAAATCAAGAACCCACTTGTAATTAATACATAGCGGGTAGGTAGGATGAAGCTCATCTCTATGCCTTACTAAAGAGAACAACTGACAATCAGGGCATGTCTCAACAAATTGTGAGATATCTTTATACATGCCTTTCCACCAATAACATTCTTTGATATTCTCATAGGTCGCCCAAACAGCTCGATGCCCAGTCCAAAGACTTTCATGGAATTCTTTCATGATACGCACCTGTGAAGCTCTATCGCAAATAACTCTCAATGGCTGACCTCCTCACTTTCGTGGATGCTTTCAAAGTAGCCCACTTTGCAAGAAGAAACCATAAGCTTTTTAGGTAATATTACCTAATGTAATTCATTTAAGGGTCTCGCCAAAGCTTCCCTTCCCATGCTGTTATTGTTTTCAGTAAGGTATATAATATGATTAAGATGAGGGTCAAAAGAGTTCTTCAATGTCTAATATTCTCTCAAATTTCTAAGCAATGGGTCCATTTTCTTCTAATATTTTTAAAGTCTGCATCAGTCCATCCATCCTGTCTAGACATAGTACTCAAATAACAACCAATCTGTAAATACTCTCCTATATACAAAAACTCATCGAAGCTTTCCAAAGTAGTCACATGACAAGTATGATCAGCATGCATGGCCAAAAGATCATCCCTATTATCAACATCTTTAATGCAAGAAAAATCTATATCATCATACCTCGCTCATGAAAACATATCAGCTAATGGGTTGTCTTTACCTACTATGTGCTTGAACTTAGGATTCATGGATTTTATGTACTGAATCCACCTAAGCATGGAAATATATGGAGTAGAACAACTTGTGATCATACCTAGAAGAGACAAACAATCAGTCTCAACCACCATAGCAGCTCCAATGAAGTACTCTCTATCATTATTGAGAGCCGTGACAACTCCCAAGATGTAACATCCCCCCCCCGTGTGCCCCCCGTGCCTCCCCCATAGAAACTCCCCCCTTTTGATTTTTTCTAAATTTTTCTTTTAAAAAAATCCCTCGCTCTCTCTCCCCTGCCATGAGCATGGTGGGGGGAGAGAGAGAGAGGGAGTGAGCTGGAGATGGGGGCATGCAGCCCCCAGATGGCGAGGAGCTCCCCCCCCCCCACTGCAGCACGGCCCCCCCTCCATTCTCTGATAGTGCGCCCCCCTTCCTTTGTGAATAGGTGGCCACCACAATGGCCCCCCTAGTTAAAACACTATATAAAGGCATAGCCTTTATGCAAAAAAAAGGGGGTGATCAAGCCGTCATGATGATAAGAGAGAGAGTGAGAGAGAGAAGAAGAAGAAGAAGAAGAAGAAGAAGAAGAAGAAGAAGAAGAAGAAGAAGAAGAAGAAGAAGAAGAAGAAGGAGAAGAGAAGGAGAAGAAGAGGGAGAAGAGAAAGAAGAAAAGAAGGAGAAGAGAATAAAAAAGAGGAGAGGGAGAGAAGGGAAGGAGAGAGAGAAGGGGGAAGGAGAAGAAGAAGAGAAGAAGAAGAGGAGAAGTAGAAGAAGAAGAGGAGAGGGAGAGAAGAAGGGAAGGAGAGAGAGAAGGGGGAAGGAGAAGAAGAAGAGAAGGAGAAGAAGAGAAGAAGTAGAAGAAGAAGAGGAGAGGGAGAGAAGAAGAGAAGGAGAGGAAGAAGAGAGAGGAAGAGAAGAAGAGAGAGGAAGAGAGAAGGAGAGGAAGAAGAGAGAGGGAGTGAGAGTTGGTGTGTAGCCTCGAGGAGTCGCATTCATGAAGCTAGCCTTTTGGCGAAGGACCCCTATCTAACGACCCTTCCTACCCGAGCTTGTCATACTGAAATCCGTCGAGGTCTAGACTATCCAATCTTCGTGGGGCAAATGGCTCCCAAGAAGAAAGTCGCGGGAAGTGTAGGTGCCAAAGCTACCATTGGTACTGGTAATGCGGGAGAGGCAAGCGGAGCAACCAACATGACGAATGCCCCTACGATCACAAATCAAACCCAAGTTCTTTAAGCTTTGTAATTAATTACGTTTTATTTCTCGTGAAACAAATGAAGGGATTAGCTATGTGCATGGAACATGGATGAGTCTTAGGCACTAGGTTGCATGCGCGAAATGATAGAGTATGGATATCACATAAGTTTATATGCATAAAATGTTAGCTTTTACACCATAAAATGATCAGGTTTTTGCATTATTTCACATAAAATAATAGCTTTTAACCCAGTTCAGTGCATGCATAGTCATTTAGAATTTATGCTTCGCGATCATGACTAAAAGAAACACATGAAATGATAGTTTCCGATGTGGAAACCTAGACCTTCATGAGATCCGGTGCATTAGGAATAAGTATAATTGCCTGCGAATTGTTTTATCGATCATGCTGTGAACTATCGCAAATGGATATGCTCTTAGCTTAATTGAAGCTGGTGATCTAACCCTAAATGGATTGTTGACCCAAGTTATGCTTGGTTGTTTGAAAAGGTTGTAAATCCCTTGAGCAAGTGATTTGATATATCCAAGTTAAATTCTGATTGTACATGCAATGGGATTGTGATGCCTTGAAGCAAGAGGGTGTGCATTCAACTATTTGTTAATGTGGTTTTGGATGTTAACCCAAGTGGGGTGTGTTTGATGATTGCATGGCTAGGTCTGAGATGACTAATTGCCATGGAAACCAAAGGAATGTTTTCCATAGTAATTGTTCTTAAGCTGGTTTCTTCAGTTGTGGTTGATTTCCTAAAGGGTTAATTAAGGAAGGATGGCACCCCCCCCCCCCCCGGCGAACTGCCAAATCCTAACCAAGGGGGTTGTGAATCCGCGCCATGAATGTGGACCGAACCCATCGCGAGAGGTCTCTCCGTGGAAATTACTTGGCGTAGGAGGATGCTTGGGTGCCAGTGGGGGCTCTAGCCGTAAATCCCAATGCCTTCGGGCCATACACAAGTGTTCTATGTGACTCGAGATGGGATCTCGAGGCATTGATACTAGTTACAAGGCAGAATCTTTGTAGGATAAACCTTCGGGTTTTGTTGCCGGGAGATGGAAGGATTTTTCTGCAGAGACAGAAAGGAATACTTAATTCTTCTGTATGGGCGGGAGACAAACATTAATTTGAAGACAAGTTAAGGAATTGTTTGATCTTGTTTTATCTTGCTTTCGTGTCAGTGCCCTAAATTATGTAAAGGAACTTGTGATTAACGGGTTAATTAAGGAAGTTGCTTTTATGTGTCAACATAATGTGGTAGGTAATTAGATAACTAAAACAACCCCCGAGCAAAGTGTGGTGGATGTGGCCAATGGGTCTATCCTATGGAAGGGTGGTCTCAGTTAGTCGAGAGCTTTCCTCAAAGGAAATGTTAACGAGAAATGTTAGGAAAAAGTTAGTTTATGACCTTAGACAATGTTGGCTAGGAACCCGAACTTCAGGTCGATCCTAGTGGGAACAGTCGGATAGGTTCCGTTGCAGGGCAGACTTGAGAGACCCTAGTTGGCAAACCCCATGTCATTCCTTAAGATTGCCGGGCGGTGTCTTCTAGATATATCTCTAAATGGACTACTAAGACGTGTCCCACGATTTGAGGGGCGGGCACGTTACAGTTGGCATCAGAGCAAAACTTCATAATGATACATGATTGATTAATGTTCGGTTCATAGACATATCCTAAATAGAAATAACCTAAGTGGTATGGCTTGATTTTCAGGCACATTCTACACCCACAAATGTTGACATGCAAGAGAAGAAGTTCCTTCTCAAACAAATTAAGCCACCTGAGTTTAATGGCAAGGGAAGGACTATTCAAGCTGACGCTGAGATCTGGATTGAGTCCATGGAGAACTATTTTGAGGCAGCAGGAACTGCACCTGCTAACCAAGCCATGCTCGCCAAACTTAAGCTTACAGGCGAAGTGAAACTTTGGTGGAAACAGTGGTGCAGAGACCAAGCGATCTCGGAGGGGACAGTCACTTGGGATAAGCTTAAGGAAGCTGTGCAAGGGAGGTATCTGCCACCTGCCTACCGCATACAAAAGATGAATGAATTCTATGACTTGAAGCAGCTAGGATTATCCCTTGAAGCATACTATTTGAAGTTTTTTTCACTCCTAAAGTATGCACCCCCAATGGATATGACACAACAGGTGTCAAAATTCTGTGTTGGGTTGAATCCACCCATAAACACTCGATTGGAATCAATGCGCCCAACGGACTTGCAAGACGCATTACTCCGAGCGAATCCAATCTTCCAAGAACTTAAATCAGGCAACTATAATGAAGATGACTTAGGAGATCAAGACAAGAGGTGCCACAAGTGCAGAGAGATAGGACACATCCGTAAGAGATGCCCCAACCGTAAATGTTTCCACTGCAATGAACTAGGACACATCCAAAAAGATTGTCTTGAGTTGGACCCTAAGAATCAGGAACGTGCGATCAAATGAAGCCATCTAAACTCTGCTTTTGGATCATATTATGAACCGCATGATGATGAAGGCTTGGAGCCTGTTGTAACATTTGAGGATGACTAGATATCCTAGGAAGATCCTCTTGAGGTAATAAGTCTTGTACTTGGAATAAATCCTATTGCATTCTATGAGTTGTGACAAGTTGTTATTTTAAGAATTTGAGTAATCAAAGTAGCGCAATGAAAGCGTGATGGGCCCTAACCCACAGGCTCTAAGACCTAGTAATGCTTGTCTCCCCCAGGTCTTTTCGAGATGAGGACATCTCAATTCCTCTAAGGGGGAGAGGATGTAACATTCCCCCCCTCGTGTGCCCCCTGTGCCTCCCCCATAGAAACTCCCCACCCCCTTTTTGATTTTTCTAAATTTTTCTAAAATTTTTTTCCCTCCCTCTCTCTCCCCCTGCCATGAGCATGGCAGGGAGAGATAGAGAGAGGGAGTGAGCTGGAGATGGGGGGGCATGCAACCCCCAGATGGCGAGGAGCTCTCCCCTACTGCAGCATAGCCCCCCCTCTGTTCTCTGACAGCATGCCCCCCCTTCCTTCGTGAATAGGTGGCCGCCACGGCGACACCCCCCCTCGTTAAAACACTATATAAAGGCATAGCCTTTATGCAAAAAAAAAAGGTGATGATCAAGCCATCATGATGATAAGAGAGAGAGAGTGAGAGAGAGAAGAAGGAGGAGAATAAGAAGAAGTAGAAGAAGAGGGAGAAGAAGAGGGAGAAGAAGAGGGAGAAGAGAAAGAAGAAAAGAAGGAGAAGAGAAGAAAAAAGAGGAGAGGGAGAGAAGAAGAGAAGGAGAGAGAGAAGGGGGAAGGAGAAGAAGAAGAGAAGTAGAAGCAGAAGAGGAGAAGTAGAAGAAGAAGAGAAGGGGAGGAAGAAGAGAGGGAGTAGAGGAAGAGAATAAGAGAATAAGAGAAAAGAAGAAGAAGATAAGTAGTGAGAGAGAGGGAGAAAAAGAAGAGAAGAAGGAGAAGAAGAGAGATAGAAGTAGAAGAGGAAGAGGAACAGGAGAGAGAGAGAAAAGAAGAGGAAAAGAAGGAGAAGAGAGAGAGAGAAAGAGAAAGAAAGAGAGGGAGTGAGAGTTGGTGTGTAGCCTCGAGGAGTCGCGTTCGTGAAGCCAGCCTTTTGGCAAAGGACCCCTATCTAACGACCGTTCCTACTCAAGCCTGTCATCTTGAAATCCGTCGAGGTCCGGACTGTCAAATCTCCGTGGGGCAAATGGCTCCCAAGAAGAAAGTCGTGGGAAGCGTAGGTGCCAAAGCTACCGTTGGTACCGGTAATGCGGGAGAGGCAAGCGGAGCGATCAATGTGACGAATGCCCCTACGATCACAAATCAAACCCAAGTTCTTTAAGCTTTGTAATTAATTACATTTTATTTCTCGTGAAAGGAATGAAGGGGTTAGCTACATGCATGGAACATGGACGAGTCTTAGGCGCTAGGTTGCATGCGTGAAATGATAGAGTATGGAGTTCGTATAAGTTTATATGCATGAAATGATAGCTTTTACACACATAAAATGATAAGGTTTTCACATTATTTCACATAAAATAATAGGTTTTAACCCAGTTCAATGCATGAATAGTCATTTAGAATGTATGCTTCATGATCATGACTAAAAGAAACACATGAAATGATAGTTTCCGATGGGTGGAAACCTAGACCTTCATGAGATCCGGTGCATTAGGAATAAGTATAATTGCCTGCGAATTGTTTTATCAATCATGTTGTGGACTATCGCAAATGGATATGCTCCTAACTTAATTGAAGCTGGTGACCAACCCTAAATGGATTGTTGACCCAAGTTATGCTTAGTTGTTTGAAAAGGTTGTAAATCCCTTGAGCAGGTGATTTGATACATCCAAGTTAAATTTTTGATTGTACATGCAATGGTATTGCGATGCTTTAAAGCAAGAGCGTGTGCATTCAACTGTTTGTTAATGTGGTCTTGGATGTTAACCCAAGTGGGGTGTGTTTGATGATTGCATGGCCAGGTCTGAGATGACTAATTGCCATGGAAACCAAAGGAATGTTTTCCGTAGTAATTGTTCTTAAGCTGGTTGCTTCAGCTGTGGTTGATTTCCTAAAGGGACAATTAAGGAAGGATGGCGCTAGCTACCCCCCCCCCCCCCCCCCCCCCCCACGAACTGCCAAACCCTAACCAAAGGGGTTGTGAATCTAAGCCGAGAATGTGGACCGAACCCGCCGTGAGAGGTCTCTCCGTGGAAATTACTTGGCATAGGAGGATGCTTGGGTGCGAATGGGGGCTCTGGCCGTAAATCCTAATGCCTCCAAGCCCTACACAAGTGTTTTACGTGACTCCAAATGGGATCTCGAGGCCTTGATACTAGTTACAAGGCGGAATCTTGGTAGGATAAACCTTCGAGTTTTGTTACCAGGAGACGGAAGGATTTTTCTGCAGAGGCAGAAAGGAACACTTAATTCTCTTGTATGGGCGGGAGACAAATATTAATCTGAAGATAAGTTAATGAAGTGTTTGATCTTGTTTTATCTTGCTTTCATGTCAGTGCCCTAAATTACATAAAGGAACCTGTGTTTAACGGGTTAATTAAGGAAGCTGCTTTTATGTGTCAACATAATGTGGTAGGTAATTAGATAGCTAAAACAACCCCCGAGGGAAGCATGGTGGATGTGACCAATGGGTCTATCCTATGGAAGGGTGGTCTCGGTTAGCAGAGAGCTTTCCTCAAAGGAAATGTTAACGAGAAATGTTAGGAAAAATTTGGTCTATGACCTTAGACAATGTTGGCTAGGAACCTAGACCGATCCTAGTGGGAACGGCCAGATGTTGTGGGCCAGACTCGAGAGACCCTAGTTGGCAAACCTTGTGTCATTCCTTGGGAGTGTTGGGCGGCGTCTTCTGTATATATCTCTCAATGGACTGCTAAGACGTGTCCCACAATTTGAGGGGCGGGCACGTTACACAAGAGCTCTCTTTTAACTTGTGGATACCTTTGTTGTCGCTCATTTAGGACTTTTTGCCCCAAACCGAATAGCATACCTATTCCCATCTGCATCATATTGGCCAACAACCCATCCAATGCCAATAGGACTAGTATCAATAGTAAGCACAATAGGTCTTCCATACTCATAATCTGCCTTTCGAAGAGTCGGAGTAGGCTCTCAATAATTTCTTCAATTTCTGCATGGCTTTAGTATGTTTTATCTCCCAAGAAAAATGTTGTTCTTTTCTCAAGAGATGATAAAGATCATCTGCAATATGAGAAAAGTGAGGAATCCAAATAAGATAAAACACACAAGCTCCAAGAAACCTGCAAACCTCTGAAGTAGAGGAACAAGTCTCCACAATCTTTTCTTTGGCATCAACCTTCACAGGAGAAGGCATTCTACCATAATATCCACACATATGACCAACAATTAAAAGTTATCTGGCACCAAAAATAGACTTCAACCCTGACCCAAATTCACTTCTTCCAATTTGCAAATAATCTTCTCAACATCTCTAATATGTGAAGCCATAAAAAATCTGCGTCCATGATCATCTAAAGAATCATTTTTACCTTCTTCCAAACATCCCTTGATAGGTAAGTCATCAATGAAAGGCATAGCAAGCTCAGGAATAAAATCTCGCAGAATCTTGTTCATCCCATTCATCATATGAGCAACCGAATTAGTAGCTCCTTATGGAAGCATACACATTCGGACAAGGCCTAGAGGTGTCTTCATCGTAATCAAATCTCTACTTTCAAGGGCAAGATGGAACTGATCATATCCTGAATAAAGATCACCAAGGGAATAGATAGCACGACCAGTAAAAGCCTCAGCAAAATCATCCACAATAGGTCATGTACCGACATTTCGAATAGTGACCTTGTTTACTGGCTGTAGGTGGTCTTGTATGAATCTGAGTGTCCCATTCTTTTTAGGAACTGTGAACCACTTGTTGGAATTTGGAGCTGAAGATGGCTCTAGAATTCCCATCCTGATCGGCTCATTCAAAGCTCTATTGGTTTGGGCAAGTGAGCCCTCGGCACAAGAATAGGCCGTAGATTCCAAGGGACATGCGGAATGGTAAAAATAACCATAGGTGTCACAAACCTAGGATCATCGCATCCAATCTCGTGTGGAAAGAAACCAAAAGATTTTTCATGTCTGCATAACATCTCTTCAAAACATCTTACCTCTTCAAGAAGTAGAAAATCTTCGGTCCCAATCTTCATCTTTTTCAATGTCTCAGCTGAAAACTTATGTCCAATACCTACAGGATCTCGCAAAGAAGGTTGCATAGTAGCTCTTGTAATCATCTCATCACTGTCCAAGGATAGCAGTCCTGCAACTGGTCGAACCTTTTTTTCAAATGTCTTAAATTTTTTTTGAACTCTGGCTTCACTGCAAAGGAAGTTGCATAGTAGCTCGTGTAATCATCTCATCATTGTCCAAAGGTAGCAGTCCTGCAACTGGTCGAACCTTCTTGTCAACTATCTTATATTTTGTTTGAACTCTGGCTTCATTGCTATGATCTGCAAATTTCATCCCTTGATAAAAATACCCTGGTAAGCACAAATTTTGCTGTGTATAAACAGCAATACCCAAATCTTTTTACTGAAATATGTCAACAATGAATTCTTTTTGCTGAGAATCCTCAGCACCCAAATTCTTTTGAAGCATAAATCATCAATCTCACAATGCATCACCAGAGAATGAACCTATAAGACATATGACATCTCTTGATTGTTAGCATTTAGCAAAACCAAAAGTTCTTCCATGGCATCTGAGCATGAAAGGCCATCATAGAGACCATCTATCTAGTCTTCTTCCTGCAAAACACCTGCAATCACTAATTCTTTTTCTTTCCTTTTTACATACTTCCTGGCAGCTCTAGGCATATCAAAAATATGCTAAAAACACAAAGTACTTTTAGAGGATACACCATAAACACATGAGGAAAAATTGTCGTTGAGACGAGAGCTTTCCTTGACTCGTACCACCATCGTCTCGTAAGACAATGTTACCTAGCAAAAATCCGGATCTCCTACTAGAAGAGGAGAATCCCTCAAAGAATATTTATTCTGCTGATGATTAATACAAATAGTCATGAACTGAATAGCTCTCTTCCCATCCTTGCTTTGGATCCGTGCATAGGCAAATCCATCATCTAGAACCTTAGTCTCCATCCAAGACTCAGTTTTTGTACAAAGAAATGATACGACTCACCCACATCTCCAATAGAAATCTTCAGATTTGGGCAAGCAGCATATAAATCCTCTGCAGTGTTGTTGGCTGCACGTGTGCGCCAACCATGATCAACATCAACTGGCCATCTACCAGTATCATATAAACCTCACACAATTACATTAATCTCAGAACCATCATCCAAAAGTGCAATACAAGGAGTCTCAGTCTCACCAAGTTTGACGACAGTTTTTGTAGTCGCATGAGCCCAGTGACTTCGAGAAAAATAGCTACGAGGCACCAATCTAGGCGCATCTTTGCTCTCATTATACTGCACAGACTGAAGTAAAGGATGAAGGGACTTCTTGGACTGCATACATAGAGCTCCGTCTATAGATTTCTTGATGATCTCTTCTTCAGAATCAACCTCCTCAATCTGTAATCCATAGAGAATAGCCTCGGCAATAGCTAAAGCCTCTCGATGGATCATATCTTGCGATGGGTCTTCAATAATTTGGCGCTTTCTTTTTATGATGTCAATGATAACATCATGGAACTCTCTCTTGGCAATCCCCAAAACTTCTCCAAGTGTAAATTCAATTTTGCAATTGAGAATTCGATCCTCAAGTACCTTTTTCAAGTCTCTAGAAGTCTCGATGTTGGATAACAACTTGTATACAGGTTGCTAGGTTGCTTCTTCGGCTTCGAATCCTTTAACTTTGGGGCCTTTTGGTTTTCTTGCACTTTTGGCTTTTGAACGTCAGCCATACTCTGCTCCAGTCCTGAAGAAGAAGGCTGAAGAACTGGCTCACTCCTCCTAGTTGCTTTCTTTGATCCTTCAAGTTGATCATTATCTCTTTTACGCTTTTCTTCAACAAGTGCTTCAAATCCTTGAGATTTTGCAATATAAGCATAGATAGAGACGACATCTACGTGATCATTCCATCCAGTTCCTTTTCTAATTGCATCTCCTATGAATGAAAGTTCAGATGAAGAAGCTTTACCTCTCTTTCCTACGTGCAGTGCATAGGACCATAAAGGAGACTTATCTTTCGATAACTGCTCCAATTGAAGACCATAGGCAAGAGCTTCTCTTGATGTCTCTTGCTTTGCATAAGAAGAACATAAGAGAGTTTCCTCCAATAATTTCTTCATACCTCCTTTGACGAAATTTGTTTTGAGTGGTTGCGATGTGTCTCCAAAACATATCATCCTATCCTTCCACCACCAAATTCAATCTTTTCGCCTCCTCAAAGTCTTGACAGTCCTTACGCTCATGTCTAGACTATCGCACCATATGCAATAACGAATACTATCATTTTTGGAAGACTTCATAGGAGTAGAAGAGGATGGGACAAAAGTTGGAGCTAGAGTAAGTGGTTGTTGATCTCTTATGGCCATCTTTATCTGAAGATCCTTCAAGTTCTTTGAATTTTCTTCCACCATGTCTTCAACAGTTGGTTTGGCAGTTGGCCAGACAACTGCCACAGTAATAGGCATAGACATAGGCATAGAAGTAGGCATAGACATGGGATGTGAAGTAGGAGAGGAAGAGGAAGGAGCAGTAGGAGAAGTGAAGGTAGGAGTAGACATTGTTAGGGGAGTTTGCATATCATTTTGTAGGTGAGCCTTCCATCTTCACCTCATTGTTAATGTGGAGACCACATCAACGGCATCTTGCCAATCTGTCTTCAATCCCATAGGCTACGTACGGTCTTCAAGAAGCTCTCCCAATTCGTCCTCAAGTGCAGGATCAGCCACTTGCAAGAATAACTCCACTTTCTCTGAGTTTAGGGCTCTTTGTTCAAGTGTATCCAACTGATTGAAACGTTCATCAAACTCACACAATAACTCGAAAGCAACAAGACGTTTGTTGGGTTGACAGACCCATTCCCTAAATGCCTTTCGAGTAGCAATACCATAATCCTCCAGGAAATATTCATCTTTGAGTGCCTTCTTGTAGACATTCCAATATTCATCTTTGAGTGCCTTCTTGTAGACATTCCAATTTGAATCTTGCACAAATAAATCAATCGAGTCTAACCCGCAAAGCAGGTGTGACAAGCCGTAAGAAATAGTTGCTCCAGTTGGTAGGAACCCCAAAGAAGCACATCTGGCTTTCAAAAGTTTTAAGATAAACTGAGACATTCCAGCCATCAAATAATTTACATTCACTTACCACGGCCTCGATCGCTTTGGTTGCTCCATGTGTATCCTCTTGTTCTTGATGTAGCATTCATTGTTGATCAAATTATTGTTGATGTAGCTGCTACTGTTGTTGCATAGATAACTGCATCTATTGATTCTGCATCATAATAGTCGAAGATAGAGTTTGAAATAAATTCTTCATCTCATCGGTCGAAAAGGACGAAGCACTTGATGGTGCAGTGGGTGGAGTATTCGAAGAGTCTCCCATCTCGACAATCAGAAGCGACGCTTTCATGTCGAGTTCACCAGATGTCGCACGGGATTCACGCGGGGTTTACATGGAGAAAAAAGAATCACGATTCATCAATTTATCTTAGATGAGCATGTTCTTCTTTAAGTCTGTAGAGTTGAAGGTGTGTGCCAACATATTTTATTAGCATAACATCAATCTTGTATTCAAGATTCTCTTCTGAAGTATACAAATAGTAGCAAACTTGAAGCGTCCCTTTTAGACATGAATAAGATAAATCTCAAAACTAAGAGCAAAACAATAAGCTCATTCAAAATTATGGTTTTTGTTTATCATCACAATCAACTCAAATAACCTTCACTTCACAATTGTCGTTTTTTCGTCTTTCGCTGCAACAAAGCTCATTGATATCCATCATCACTTCTTCTTTCCGTCCCTTCATTCTGCAGCATCTTCAGAGTTCACCCCTCTTAGTCCGCCGTCGTCCGTCACCCTCAGAGACAACAACGTCTTTTGCCTCGGAGTTTTTCTGGTAGTAGCGTCCCTTACGATGACGAAATCACAATCTCCGAGCTCACCATCAACGTCCTCCTTGTCGTCTTTTTTAGCTTTTCGTCGACTCCTGTCAAAGCTTCGACTCCCCCCGGTTATATAATCAGCACCATGGCTTTCTTTAACTTCCAAAAAAGCTAAAGCATCATGGTTGTCACTTTTATTTGAGGTTTCATATTTTGTTTTTGATCTCCATCATAGATTACGTCATGTTGTGATTTGTTTTGAGTGCTCGCCATGTCACAATAGCAATTAATAGTCCAAATGATTCCTCTTGCTCAAACCACACCAACTATGGAATTCCCATGTCAATCACCAATAAGGATTTTGAGTTCTCTATCCCTTCCATTGTAGATACTTAAGTGACACGTCTATCCACAATCCTTCCTTTCTCAAGCTTCCTAGGAGGAAGCAGCCAGTTGGATCCTTTATGAAGGCATTGGAAGTTTCGCATCTATATGTTGTGAAAGGGATATGAAGCAACCTTTCTTAATCACATTCTTGACAAAGCCATGCACTTCCATCTCTTCCCTCAGATCTTCTAGATTCTCCAATGCTTTTCCCCAATACCAACAAGTGCACGAGTAGATCTTGGCCTAGGTAGTTGTTTCTTATGACATTGAGTACCTTTTCTGCCATTTAATGGTGGTATAAGGACTGGGTGGAACAACTTTTTGTGTCTAATTGTCTTTGATACTTCCTTCAACTTCGTTCCTTCATAAGCTCCATTTTGATGTACTAACCCTTGAGTCCTTCAAAATGAATGTTCTCTTCACATGAACCTATTCTTCCATGCAATGTACCCTATCAAAGATCATGCTTTAGAAAAGAACTTCGTGCCCAATCACTCATGCTTTAAGGAAATACAAAATTTTCAATCTATGATATGCAATCAAGCGAGCGATTCTCCACACAAAAAATTATGAATGCATTGAAGATTTTGTGCCTAGCCTAACTACACGTGCTTGTGCATCATGCAGATGCAAACACAAAAGAAACACACAACGAAAAATAAACTCATAATGACGCTGACTGAAGAGTCCAAAATATTGACAAAAAACTCCGCCCTCAGGTTTTATAGTGGTAGATGCGCAGCGTCACGACACCGGGTCACTAAATGGAGGAAGTGTGGAGATTCCTGATCGTAGTGTTGGGAAAAGTCATTGCAATGGTCATGCATTACCAATGGAGCTGAATCCCTCTTCGATCAAAGATGGAAGAGAAGAAAAAAGTCAATGTCTCTCCAATGAATCGGAGATATTGGAGGAGCAATTTAAGGCACTTGTGAGGTGATCATTGGCTTGAATGACTCTACTAAACATGATGCAATGAATCTTTTTCCAAAGAGTCTATCCCTGCTGCTATCCAACATTGGATCCCTGGGTCCAAAATAGGCAGGGTATCATTGGAGGATTTACTGTTTCCCACTTATGCAATGTGGATATAGGGCTTTGATGCCGGTTACTGCCTTGCAGACTTGCTGTTGTTCATGTGTTACTCATGGTAAAAATCTTGCTAGGTTAGGTTTTGGTGGCTGCTTAAGTAAGATTGGCATCTACTTTGTTCTTCTTGTAGGAGCAATGATTAGCTACATTTTCTTTTTATGTGCACTTGGTTATTTCTTTCTATATCTTGCATTAATGGTAGACCTTCCCAGAGAATAGATGATCTATTTGCACCATGCACACCTTGGAAGACAATCCAATGTTAATGTGCTATCAATCCACGTATTCCAAGCCCAAGAGCTATTCAAAAGGAAATGTATTCATCTTGTATGCCTAAAGCACTGCAATACCCATGATGACTCAAAAGCTATGTATCCTAAGATCCATGAAAAGTCAAAAGCCAAATCTATGTATCCCAAGGTTTATGTCATGTCAAGCTACATCAATGTACGTGTTTTTATCCATCTCAAAATCACTGAGAAAGAAGACCAAAAGGACCTCACAAAGAAGACTAGAGCACAAGATAATGAAGAACAAGTCAAAGATGAAGAACATAAGACCAAGAAGAAGATCAAAGGTTGCCAAAGAAGCAACAAAACAAAAAGGATGAAGAAAATATTTTTCGCTGCTACAAACCAACAAAATGTTTTTTCCCATAGAGGATCTTGAATTCCCTAAGTGGATTTGTTTCCCATAGTGGATTTAAAACCCTTACCAAGAATGCAAAGTTTCAAGCCTTAACTTGTCTAGGCTGCGAAAGAGCTAGTCTCTTGGTCCATGTCTGCATGTAGAGGGGGAAAAAGCTAGCAAGGGTAGAGACTCATCATTTGAGGGGCAGTGTTGAGAATAGCAATTGATTCTTGGCCCTGAAGAGGCTAGAAGATAGACAAATATGTATGCTCTAGAAAGAGAGGTCATAAATCCCATAAGCACAGTGTGGAAGAGTGAAACCATCCAAAAGCTATATAAGTATGTACTTAGATCTATTTTCAATGTAAGGTACCATCATTTTGTGACACTCAAGATTGTGTTTATGAGTCCAAGTTAATCTATCTTGGAACCTAATTCACTTGAGTTACAATCCTTTATCTCAGTCATGTTTTATGTGTATAACCTTCGCCCGCCATAGCTAGCATAACTCTAGATCCGTGTTTCTCAACAGATAGGAAGTTCTTACCGATTGCACTAGGAAATGGTAGTGTCTAATCCTTTACACAATACCCAATAAGTGTGGAAGAAAATGAAATGATACTTACATTAATAAATAACACGCTCAAATGTGATGTTCTACAAGATGGGATAAGAGATGATGGCACTGGTCTATCTATTTATAGCTAACACATAGCCTTACAATGGTCAATGGGATGATGATGCTTAAGCACTTACTCAATCATGCCTAAGGTCTAAAACTTTTAAAAATTTTGAAAGTAACTAGCAAAAAGTGATAGAAATTTTATTATTAGTGCTAAGAAACACTCATTGCCAAGCATAAGTGAAGCACTTGACATTAACCTAATTGCAACTGACTTGATGGAGTCACCTTTGGTTGAAGATGCTCTGAGTTTAGAGAGAGAGAGGGAGAGAGAGAGAGAGAGGGAGGGAGGAGGGAGGGAGGGAGGGAGTAGATCTATACCACATGAAATGCTAAGAGACCATAGATTTGTCATCTCTAAGTAGCATCTCATTGTAGTCTCCTAGCATTTAATGTGGTATAGATCTACAACCTCTCATCTCCACCCTAAAGCCACTCACCTCTATACACCCAAAAGCCTCTTGCCTCTATACACCCAAAAGCCAAGAGAAGATCTTGCTAACTAGGGAAGATATGTGGACAAACTCTCTCTAAACCCTTTCCAATAAATTTTAATGATTGTAATGGTGTAACACATTCCCAATGGTTGCCCAATCTTTGCACAAAATATCCTTCTTTAATAAAATAATTGATTATATGACTAGATTAAGAAAAATGTATATATAAGGACATACATATGTATACATAACATACACCATGGCTTATTTATAAAGCTACTTGTGTTACTCCTTGTCATATAGAAATACCCTTTGAGTTCTCTCCACTCTCATATCCTATTGAGTGTTTGTTGCTATTAGTTACTAGGTGGGATGTAATCTTGGTGATGGAATTGCTATACATAGGTGGCATGCCGACAAAGTTACATGTCCTCCTCAACTCACTTGAGAAACATATGCATGCCCTCTACTGTGACCCATGGTTTGGATTGTGATGTGTTTTCATTCCTAAAATTGTTGTACATGAGCTTAAAATCATTAGCAACATGGGAGGGTACCATGATGATAGAACTTACAATGTGAACGATTTTTCTTGCCTTTTTGTGAAGTATGCATTATTGACCAATGCAACATTTCCATCCACTTTTGATTTACTTCCTTGGGCCTATAGTCACATATGTACATAAGCATTATGTATTCTATGAAGTGAAGGTAACACACCCTTTTGTATTCACTAAGATTCACTAAAATTGTGTTTCATAGATTATCCTCCTCCTCCAAGAGATCAAGGAATATGAGAGAGAGAGAGAGAGAGAGAGAGAGAGAGAGAGAGAGAGAAAGAAAGAAAGAAAGTTATATTAACATCTTCTAAAGACCAAAACTGGCCTATGAGACAAACTGTGATACAACTGATGAGGTCCAGCTATCCAAAATAAAAGTGCTGAATGAAAAGCTAAAAACTGGAAACTGAAAATACGGTGCTGTGAGTGTGATAAGTGTCGTGTATGTGTATGTGCGTATGTAGCTCTGGTACTCCAGATAATGGCTACAAAAGGGGAACAAATGTCGGATGTGATAGGGGAACAACTGTCGGCTATGATAAAGTGGTGCGATGTGTATATGTAACAGATGCAGGGAGATATACTATCCTGGGATGTAGTAGCAGTCGTCGAAGTCGCTAATAGCAGGTGATCCCTCCTGGATGCAGGATGTGGTACATCGGCAGTAGAGAAAGAGCAAACTGGAGATCTGAGATCCAATGTGTCGAGTGTCATCGGATCTCAGTCTGCTGTCGATGTAGATCAAGAATCCTCCGGATCTCCTGTCGGTGTGCCTGTGGGGTCCGAAACCCACGAATCCTCGTGCGGCATCGGGTGCACTGGTCCTCAGCCTGCTGTAGTGTGAGCCCGGAGGTCTGGCTAGAGGCTGGTACAGTAGCTCTCACTCTGTCTGTCTGAAAGAACTGTGTAATAGTCGTCTGGGTGGGCCCCTCTCTGACTGGGACCCGCTATGTGCTCTGCTCTCTGATGTGCCATGCCTCTCCCAGAAAACGGCCAAATGATCTCTGATCCATATCAGTCATACATCCCTGAAGTGAGCTGCTCAATGTGTATCTAGATCTCAACTCTGAGTATGACGGGCATCTAAGAACAAAATGCTCCTCACTCTCCACCTCTGATCTGCAAAGGGGGCATATCCTCTCCTCCCGTGGGATGCAACTGGCTCTGCCACTCTCAATCATAAGCTGATGTGATGATACCCTGAGCTGTCCAATAAGAAATCTCAATCGATGTGGCATATAGATCTGCATATATCTCGGAATCTCTATGAATCCCTGCTCTAATATACTCAAGAACTGTGTATAATAATGTGCCATCTTCGATGGCAGTGGGGCTGTGCAGGGCTGACCCATGTCCTCTGTATATAAATATGCTATATCTCCTGTCTGATGACTCTGTTCCTCTCAGAGAGAGAGAGGGTGTAAGTGGGAGCCTGAGTATCATATAGAAGAGGTGGGAGTCTATCAATGTCCAGCCTATGTCTGTCAAACCAAGCTCTAGTCTGTGCATACCATGATGTGGTATCCCCCGCTCGAGCCATCTCCTGAGATGCCATATATGCTCTATATGCAATGCGATCTCTGTCCATATCCTGAAATCTGTGTAGGAAGCAAACTGTCTGAAATAATGCCTCGACTAGCATGGGCGGTGTGGCAAGCTCTGCTCGCACAATGTCATGTGGGACTGAAGCCTTGCTGCGAATCAATCTAGATATCATGATCACCTGGGGTCTCTCCATCAATGTCCATACATAATCGGCAAGGCTTGGTCCCCATATAGCTGCTCCATACATTAGTACTAGAGTGACTAGAGTATCAAAGAGCCACCCCTTGGTGCGGGGCTCCTGGAAATGTGCCTGATGACACTGTCGCTCCATAAGAGCCAATGCTGAGTATCCTCTAGTGAGGCGGTCACGAGCTGCCTGTGTCATCGAGAAAGTCCCTGAAGCTGTTGTAAAGGTGACTCCCAAATATACATATGATCCAGTGACCTCAATACTCCCTCCTACTACCATGAAAATACTCTGTCTGCGTATCTGAGCTGATGTATGGAATATAAGAACCTTGGTTTTACCAAGGTTCACTGTCATGCCTCTCTGTATGCAAAAATCATCCAATGCTAATAAATGCTGTTGTAATCCTTGAGCTGAGTCTGAGACCAACACAATGTCATCTACATATAGTAAGATATGAACTGTGGCTCCACTGAGATCTATACCTCCACCGGCTCACTGTTGAATAAACTCTGCTACCTTATCAATGTATAGCCCAAATAGAGTCAGTGAGAGTGGGCATCCTTGCTTCACACCAATGGTGCTCACAAGGGGATCTGATATACCTCCCGGACATCTGACTCTGCCAGTAACCCGCTCATATAGTGCATAAATACCCCACATCATGTCATCATCCACCCCCAGATCAAGTAGGCGTCTGAAAAGCCTCTCTCTCGGAACCATGTCAAAGGCTTTGCGGAAATCCACAAAGCAACAGTACAATGAGAGAGAGAGAGAGAGAGAGAGAGAGAGAGAGAGAGAATCTTGTTAAGTTGATTGACATTGAAATCTTTTCTTATGTTATCATCTAGTGTTATTCATAAAATAGAAGATACTCACATAAATTCTAAAGGTTTTACATGTTGGACACCCATTTGGAGAAAACATATTAAAAGGTAGCAAAGGTTGTTGTAAGGTACTTGCTTTAGTTGCAAAAGGATGGAAAAAAGGGCTATTGCATTATATCATACCAAGTATCACCACATGCACGCTACAACCAAATAGAAAGTGTAGATTAGAGAGGGGATCATAATTAGGATTTGAGGAAGAAGATATGATAATATGGACAAAAAATTCATTGCTTTAATGTGTAGTCTACATGGCATTGTTGTGGGAAGACTTCATATCATGTCTCTCTAGAATAAGCATGCCAACGATGTCAAAAAAATTGATCAAATGTGAATAAACA
Organism: Lygodium microphyllum; assembly: GCF_053477565.2. Taxonomy (NCBI): domain Eukaryota; kingdom Viridiplantae; phylum Streptophyta; class Polypodiopsida; order Schizaeales; family Lygodiaceae; genus Lygodium; species Lygodium microphyllum. The sequence continues at coordinate 31,462,513 of NC_141147.1, forward strand.
ACATATGCCATTTTCATTTAACAATTGGGACTGTGCTTGATGATCCATCATGGCTTTACTTGACATTGCTCCTATAACCATTGGGGCAAGAATGTGCAAAAGGAGGAGAAATTTACCAAGATAGATGTTCATCAAGCTCTCTCTCTCTTTCTCTCTATCTCTCGTGCATGTACACACATAATATCTTAAAGAGTGTGAGATTTGACATGGAGAAGGGTGATTGAGGGGGGAAATCAGTACCTTCCCATGAAATACTCAACATTCACCTCGAGGAATTTTTTTTGATTGGTGCTTCTCAAGCACATATTTGTTTCACTTAATTTCATGTTCTTCGGATGATTCATGAGTCTAATTGCATGTTTTGGGGATGATTCATGAATCTAGTCCTTGCTATGATCAATAGCTTGGGGCTAGAATATTCTTTGACACTATGTGGCCTTCCAAATGCTACGTATGGTTTAAAACTATTGAATGTTCTTCTTGGAGCTTTGAGAAACATTTAGATCCTCTTGGACATTAGTGAGCTACCACACGGAAAGATTTGTTTTCTTATCCGATGCTTCATACTTGATGTGCCTTCTTTGCATTGTCATTGAGGTACATCAACTAAACCCTTTCGAATCAATTTTCATTTGACCCATTATGAAACCTCCTCCTTAGAGGGTAGTTACCCATGAAAAACGTGAAAAAAAATAGCATAGCTTGAAATATTCAAGACTAGGTAGGTGCCTTTGCGAGGATTGGTTTGTCATCTAGATTATCTATTTGACTGAATGCTTTGGCCTTTGAAGAGGATATATGTGTTATTATGGAAAATCCTAAATTGGTTGAAATAAAATTTTGTAAAACTTGTGGGATTCACAGTAAATTAACTAGGTACCTTTGTAGCTAATTATGTTTTGGTACTCCTCGATGTCAAAGAAAGTGGACTAAAACACATATACTTTGAGAAAGCAACCTATTTTTCTCAGGGTTTTGATCTCTATCCCATTTTCCATTACAACATCTTGGTATCTTTAACCTCAATTTGCATGATCATAGGCGAGATGGACAATGTCTTCTTAAACTCTAACCTAATTTGGGATAATTAGAGTAACTGCAACAAACTAATGCATGTGAGAAAATGCCAAAGTCTAACCTTACCAACCTAACCACACCTTTTTATAAGTTGACATGTTTCTTCAAAGGCTAGTTATGTTGAAGTTTTCTATAGACACAGACTTAGTATGTTGATGTTTATTTTACGACATTTTCTTTATGAGAAAGTGGATATTTTTAAGGTTTGGATATCTTGAAGATGACTCGATGACATGCATCAAATCCACCAAAAATGAAAGAGTATTAGCATGCTCACTCTACATCCTCACACTTGCCTCTTCTAGCTAGGAGCATGTGAGGGTGTGCAATATCACTAGAGTCGAGAAGAACCATCCATTCGAGAAATCAGTAGGCCTCGAGAGAGGTAAGATAATATACACATGTACACAGTCTTGTGCTTTACCAAGTGCAACCATGATATCCATGGCACAAAGTAGCATGCCTTTTGTCTCATCCTTCTCTACAAGTTTGATGCTATGACATACCATTCTCTCTCTTCTCCTTCATATGCATGACCATTGTGTTATTACATTGTGTTGAAAGTAAAGAATCCTCCAAAGGATGGAGTGATCCAACATCTTGTTTGAACGGCATTGGTGAGCATACAAACACTTAATCATAGCTCCATGAGGTATGTTAGGAATGACGCATCTTGCAATTACAAGGGAACCAATAGGATCATAATGAAATGAAATGAGAATGAAAAATTACTTACACATTACCTTGGTTTAGGAGAAAGTAGCAAATAAAATGTGATTAGTCTGCAAAGCCTCAATTGATAATACATGAACTTGTACAAACATAGACACAATTGCAAACGATGGGAAAAGCATATGAATGACTAGTAATGACAAAGTTAAAAGCATTTGATACAAATGAGCATTAGCAAAATGACCACATACGGTGCTAGCTAGAGATACATGAGACATTGCTAGCCAAGGAAATGCGAGATGTTTCCAACCAAAGATCAACCTCGATAATGAAACGCCAACAACATACCAATGCATGCCCAAGAGCAACACTACACTGCATAGCAGTATGTCATAATTTCCAACAAGAAAACAAAAAGCATCTCAAGAACATCGATGTTGGAACGTCAACAGATTGAAGCATGTGGTGGGCTAACCTTTCGGACGTTAGGCGAGTGGACCTTACGGTAGACTAAGTCAATCAAAGGATGTTAAATGGGCGATGGCTCAAAAAAATGTACAAGAAGATGCCAATACTATCATGTCGAACACAAAGACCAGTCACTGCAAGTTGGAGTAGTGTGACTTAAACTGAGAGAGTGTAGACAAGCGGGCATCATATGTCATACACACATCCATGCAAAAGAACTATCTCCGTCAAATTGCACGATGACACAACATGTCAGATAGTGAATGCAAGGATAGTCAAAACACAAGTAAATGTGCAATAGGGTAGAGAGATGTTACCACTGCCATTACAATGATAGCATTTGATGTCGTGACATGTAGTCAAGAGTAGCAATCACCCAACATAACCCAAACACAAGACATACATATGTATTCATAACACAAGGACATTCTCATGTCACACAAGATCAACAAGCATGAGAACATCTCAATCAAGAAACCTTAACCTGTGATACCATTTTAGAAGAGCAAAACACATTGCAGAATAATGAAAGACATAATATCCATGAAAGAATAACGCACAATATGTAACGAGGAAATAATAGGAATCCACTATGACAAGAGTATAATGGTTGAGCATTGGCTCACACTCCAGAAGCTCCCTCTCTCCATAACAAGAATCTGAAAGTACAAGTGTGATAATGAACTGTGGTCTCACTCCCTCCTTTTATAGACAAAAATAAAGGAGTTGTCCTACCACACAATAGGTTGGCTAATTATGAAATAAAGAATAAAGAGAGTGCCCATAAATTAGGTTGTGGGCGCTTGTAAACCTATCACCCTTCACAAATCCATGTCATTCATACGAAAAGGCCTCAATTCAATAGCCCAAAAGATAGTCTTAGACATGAAGGGGAACAAGATAACAATCTCGATGGAATGATGATTATCATGGATGTGGCCTCTTCTACAAGTCTTTTTAGTATCAAACCTCTAACGTGCAAAAAGGAAATGCAGTTGACAATCAAGTTCATGAAGGTGGAAGAAATGATGGGAGAAGATCAACCCATGATCTCTCAAATAAAGAGCATGTTTCCAATGGTCAACCCTCATCCCATGGTTTTGGGCCACCTAGTTTTATGCAACACTCTTGGAACAAAGATTCATGGAAGCAACATTCTTATGGACAACCATCTTATAATGAAAAGGAGTATAAGAAAAAAATCAATATCACTAATTTCAAAGGGGATAATGCTTCACCTTCGAAAGAGACAATAAGCAAATTTTCAAGAGCTGAAAGTGCTCCTAAATTGTTCCAAAACAGTTCTAAGATCAACTTTCTTCCTTAAGACAAGCTTAGAGAAATGCATGCCAAAGGGTTAAGTTTCAAATGGGGGAGAAGTGGTCACAAGGCCATAAGCTGAAGTGCAAAGCCAAGAATTCTAAAATCAATATGGTAATCACTCAAGATGTGGAATTTGAAGATGAAGAGGAACAATAGGGAAATTTACTACATGTTGATGCTAATGGTCGAAGAAATTCATGAAGAAGAGGATACAACTAATGAAGGATTCTATGATCCCATGAACAGGTTCCCATTTGATCCAAGTGGCACTCGTGATTCTCATTCTTCCTTGTGTGCTATTTCACATGATGCATGGACGGGATGTAAAGGGGAAAGTACACTTAGACTCAAAGGTATCATTAATGGCAAGGTTGTAGACATTTTAGTAGGTAGGGGTAGCACTTATAGCTTCGTCAACACCAAATCTTTGAACGGGCTCAAGTTGCTACCCATTGACATGGAATCATCCTTGTAGTAGATACAAGTTTCCAATGGTGCATATGAGTCTAGTAAAGAAGTGTGTCCATGTACTTTAATTGAACTATCGCCCTCTTGCACAATACAAGTGGATTTGATCACTTTGGATATGGGGCCTATTAACATTATTATCGATTATAATTAGCTGAAAACCCTTGGAAATTTTACTTTAGATTTGGAAAAAATGCAAATAGAATTTAATTGACAAGGAAGCACATAGAATTGAAAGGCATAGACTACAAACATATAGAACTTATCTCCATGAAGAAACTATGGAAGGAAATCAATGCAAAGTCATG